>NW_027478498.1:600000-879634 GCF_051014685.1 Ptiloglossa arizonensis
TTCTTGTTATTCGTTTCGAGCATCAGAACTGCGAAAATTTTGAGTTTCTCAAGCGTTTCTTACCTCCACACTGCCATATCTCGCGAACGGATTGACCAATCCGCAAAATTTCTGTTGCATCTCAAAGTAGAAACTCGCCCGATTACAACACTATGCGTACTTTTCCACTAGGCCGTTCTAGTTATTCGTTTCGAGCATCAGAACTGCGAAAATTTTGAGTTTCTCAAGCGTTTCTTACCTCCATACTGCCATATCTCGCGAACGGATTGACCAATCCGCAAAATTTCTGTTGCATCTGAAAGTAGAAATTCGCCCGATTACAACTGTATGCGTACTTTTCCCCTAGCCCGTTCTAGTTATTCGTTTCGAGCAACAGAACTGCGAAAATTTGGGGTTTCTCAAGCGTTGCTTACCTCCAAACTGCCATATCTCGCGAACGGATTGACCAATCCGCAAAATTTCTGTTGCATCTGAAAGTAGAAACGCGCCCGACTACAACGGTGTGCGTACTTTTCCCCTAGGCCGTTCTTGTTATTCGTTTCGAGCATCAGAACTGCCAAAATTTTGAGTTTCTCAAGCGTTTCTTACCTCCATACTGCCATATCTCGCGAACGGATTGACCAATCCGCAAAATTTCTGTTGCATCTCAAAGTAGAAATTCGCCCGATTACAACACTATGCGTACTTTTCCCCTAGCCCGTTCTAGTTATTCGTTTCGAGCAACAGAACTGCGAAAATTTTGAGTTTTTCAAGCGTTGCTTACCTCCAAACAGCCATATCTCGCGAACGGATTGACCAATCCGCAAAATTTCTGTTGCATCTGAAAGTAGAAACTCGCCCGATTACAACGGTATGCGTACTTTTCCCCTAGCCCGTACTAGTTATTCGTTTCGAGCATCAGAACTGCGAAAATTTTGAGTTTCTCAAGCGTTGCTTACCTCCAAACTGCCATATCTCGCGAACGGATTGACCAATCCGCAAAATTTCTGTTGCATCTGAAAGTAGAAATTCGCCCGATTACAACTGTATGCGTACTTTTCCCCTAGCCCGTTCTAGTTATTCGTTTCGAGCAACAGAACTGCGAAAATTTTGAGTTTCTCAAGCGTTTCTTACCTCCATACTGCCATATCTCGCGAACGGATTGACCAATCCGCAAAATTTCTGTTGCATCTGAAAGTAGAAACGCGCCCGACTACAACGGTGTGCGTACTTTTCCCCTAGGCCGTTCTTGTTATTCGTTTCGAGCATCAGAACTGCCAAAATTTTGAGTTTCTCAAGCGTTTCTTACCTCCATACTGCCATATCTCGCGAACGGATTGACCAATCCGCAAAATTTCTGTTGCATCTCAAAGTAGAAATTCGCCCGATTACAACACTATGCGTACTTTTCCCCTAGCCCGTTCTAGTTATTCGTTTCGAGCAACAGAACTGCGAAAATTTTGAGTTTTTCAAGCGTTGCTTACCTCCAAACAGCCATATCTCGCGAACGGATTGACCAATCCGCAAAATTTCTGTTGCATCTGAAAGTAGAAACTCGCCCGATTACAACGGTATGCGTACTTTTCCCCTAGCCCGTACTAGTTATTCGTTTCGAGCATCAGAACTGCGAAAATTTTGAGTTTCTCAAGCGTTGCTTACCTCCAAACTGCCATATCTCGCGAACGGATTGACCAATCCGCAAAATTTCTGTTGCATCTGAAAGTAGAAATTCGCCCGATTACAACTGTATGCGTACTTTTCCCCTAGCCCGTTCTAGTTATTCGTTTCGAGCAACAGAACTGCGAAAATTTTGAGTTTCTCAAGCGTTTCTTACCTCCATACTGCCATATCTCGCGAACGGATTGACCAATCCGCAAAATTTCTGTTGCATCTCAAAGTAGAAACTCGCCCGGTTACAACACTATGCGTACTTTTCCCCTAGGCCGTTCTAGTTATTCGTTTCGAGCATCAGAACTGCGAAAATTTTGAGTTTCTCAAGCGTTTCTTACCTCCAAACTGCCATATCTCGCGAACGGATTGACCAATCCGCAAAATTTCTGTTGCATCTGAAAGTAGAAACTCGCCCGATTACAACGGTATGCGTACTTTTCCCCTAGCCCGTTCTAGTTATTCGTTTCGAGCAACAGAACTGCGAAAATTTTGAGTTTTTCAAGCGTTGCTTACCTCCAAACTGCCATATCTCGCGAACGGATTGACCAATCCGCAAAATTTCTGTTGCATCTGAAAGTAGAAACGCGCCCGATTACAACGGTGTAGGTACTTTTCCCCTAGGCCGTTCTTGTTATTCGTTTCGAGCATCAGAACTGCGAAAATTTTGAGTTTCTCAAGCGTTTCTTACCTCCATACTGCCATATCTCGCGAACGGATTGACCAATCCGCAAAATTTCTGTTGCATCTCAAAGTAGAAACTCGCCCGATTACAACACTATGCGTACTTTTCCCCTAGGCCGTTCTAATTATTCGTTTCGAGCATCAGAACTGCGAAAATTTTGAGTTTCTCAAGCGTTTCTTATTCCAAACTGCCATATCTCGCGAACGGATTGACCAATCCGCAAAATTTCTGTTGCATCTGAAAGTAGAAACTCGCCCGATTACAACGGTATGCGTACTTTTCCCCTAGCCCGTTCTAGTTATTCGTTTCGAGCAACAGAACTGCGAAAATTTTGAGTTTTTCAAGCGTTGCTTACCTCCAAACTGCCATATCTCGCGAACGGATTGACCAATCCGCAAAATTTCTGTTGCATCTGAAAGTAGAAACGCGCCCGATTACAACGGTGTAGGTACTTTTCCCCTAGGCCGTTCTTGTTATTCGTTTCGAGCATCAGAACTGCGAAAATTTTGAGTTTCTCAAGCGTTTCTTACCTCCATACTGCCATATCTCGCGAACGGATTGACCAATCCGCAAAATTTCTGTTGCATCTCAAAGTAGAAACTCGCCCGATTACAACACTATGCGTACTTTTCCCCTAGGCCGTTCTAATTATTCGTTTCGAGCATCAGAACTGCGAAAATTTTGAGTTTCTCAAGCGTTTCTTATTCCAAACTGCCATATCTCGCGAACGGATTGACCAATCCGCAAAATTTCTCTTGCATCTCAAAGTAGAAACTCGCCCGATTACAACACTATGCGTACTTTTCCCGTAGGCCGTTCTAGTTATTCGTTTCGAGCATCAGAACTGCGAAAATTTTGAGTTTCTCAAGCGTTTCTTACCTCCAAACTGCCATATCTCGCGAACGGATTGACCAATCCGCAAAATTTCTGTTGCATCTGAAAGTAGAAACTCGCCCGATTACAACGGTGTGCGTACTTTTCCCCTAGGCCGTTCTAGTTATTCGTTTCGAGCATCAGAACTGCGAAGATTTTGAGTTTCTCGAGCGTTTCTTACATCCAAACTGCCATATCTCGCGAACGGATTGACCAATCCGCAAAATTTCTGTTGCATCTGAAAGTAGAAATTCGCCCGATTACAACTGTATGCGTACTTTTCCCCTAGCCCGTTCTAGTTATTCGTTTCGAGCAACAGAACTGCGAAAATTTTGAGTTTCTCAAGCGTTTCTTACCTCCATACTGCCATATCTCGCGAACGGATTGACCAATCCGCAAAATTTCTGTTGCATCTCAAAGTAGAAACTCGCCCGATTACAACACTATGCGTACTTTTCCCCTAGGCCGTTCTAGTTATTCGTTTCGAGCATCAGAACTGCGAAAATTTTGAGTTTCTCAAGCGTTTCTTACCTCCAAACTGCCATATCTCGCGAACGGATTGACCAATCCGCAAAATTTCTGATGCATCTGAAAGTAGAAACTCGCCCGATTACAACGGTATGCGTACTTTTCCCCTAGCCCGTTCTAGTTATTCGTTTCGAGCAACAGAACTGCGAAAATTTTGAGTTTTTCAAGCGTTGCTTACCTCCAAACTGCCATATCTCGCGAACGGATTGACCAATCCGCAAAATTTCTGTTGCATCTGAAAGTAGAAACGCGCCCGATTACAACGGTGTAGGTACTTTTCCCCTAGGCCGTTCTTGTTATTCGTTTCGAGCATCAGAACTGCGAAAATTTTGAGTTTCTCAAGCGTTTCTTACCTCCATACTGCCATATCTCGCGAACGGATTGACCAATCCGCAAAATTTCTGTTGCATCTCAAAGTAGAAACTCGCCCGATTACAACACTATGCGTACTTTTCCCCTAGGCCGTTCTAATTATTCGTTTCGAGCATCAGAACTGCGAAAATTTTGAGTTTCTCAAGCGTTTCTTATTCCAAACTGCCATATCTCGCGAACGGATTGACCAATCCGCAAAATTTCTCTTGCATCTCAAAGTAGAAACTCGCCCGATTACAACACTATGCGTACTTTTCCCGTAGGCCGTTCTAGTTATTCGTTTCGAGCATCAGAACAGCGAAAATTTTGAGTTTCTCAAGCGTTTCTTACCTCCAAACTGCCATATCTCGAGAACGGATTGACCAATCCGCAAAATTTCTGTTGCATCTGAAAGTACAAACTCGCCCGATTACAACGGTATGCGTACTTTTCCCCTAGCCCGTTCTAGTTATTCGTTTCGAGCAACAGAACTGCGAAAATTTTGAGTTTTTCAAGCGTTGCTTACCTCCAAACTGCCATATCTCGCGAACGGATTGACCAATCCGCAAAATTTCTGTTGCATCGGAAAGTAGAAACTCGCCCGATTACAACGGTATGCGTACTTTTCCCCTAGCCCGTTCTAGTTATTCGTTTCGAGCATCAGAACTGCGAAAATTTTGAGTTTCTCAAGCGTTGCTTACCTCCAAACTGCCATATCTCGCGAACGGATTGAACAATTCGCAAAATGTCTGTTGCATCTGAAAGTAGAAACTCGCCCGATTACAACGGTGGGCGTACTTTTCCCCTAGGCCGTTCTAGTTATTCGTTTCGAGCATCAGAACTGCGAAAATTTTGAGTTTCTCGAGCGTTTCTTACATCCAAACTGCCATATCTCGCGAACGGATTGACCAATCCGCAAAATTTCTGTTGCATCTGAAAGTAGAAATTCGCCCGATTACAAATGTATGCGTACTTTTCCCCTAGCCCGTTCTAGTTATTCGTTTCGAGCAACAGAACTGCGAAAATTTTGAGTTTCTCAAGCGTTGCTTACCTCCGAACTGCCATATCTCGCGAACGGATTGACCAATCCGCAAAATTTCTGTTGCATCTGAAAGTAGAAACTCGCCCGATTACAACGGTGTGCGTACTTTTCCCCTAGGCCGTTCTAGTTATGCTTGTCGAGCATCAGAACTGCGAAAATTTTGAGTTTCTCAAGCGTTTCTTACCTCCAAACTGCCATATCTCGCGAACGGAATGACCAATCCGCAAAATTTCTGTTGCATCTGAAAGTAGAAACGCGCCCGATTACAACGGTGTGCGTACTTTTCCCCTAGGCCGTTCTAGTTATTCGTTTCGAGCATCAGAACTGCGAAAATTTTGAGTTCCTCGAGCGTTTCTTACATCCAAACTGCCATATCTCGCGAACGGATTGACCAATCCGCAAAATTTCTGTTGCATCTGAAAGTAGAAATTCGCCCGATTACAACGGTGTGCGTACTTTTCCCCTAGGCCGTTCTAGTTATGCTTGTCGAGCATCAGAACTGCGAAAATTTTGAGTTTCTCAAGCGTTTCTTACCTCCAAACTGCCATATCTCGCGAACGGAATGACCAATCCGCAAAATTTCTGTTGCATCTGAAAGTAGAAACGCGCCCGATTACAACGGTGTGCGTACTTTTCCCCTAGGCCGTTCTAGTTATTCGTTTCGAGCATCAGAACTGCGAAGATTTTGAGTTCCTCGAGCGTTTCTTACATCCAAACTGCCATATCTCGCGAACGGATTGACCAATCCGCAAAATTTCTGTTGCATCTGAAAGTAGAAATTCGCCCGATTACAACTGTATGCCTACTTTTCCCCTAGCCCGTACTAGTTATTCGTTTCGAGCAACAGAACTGCGAAAATTTTGAGTTTCTCAAGCGTTGCTTACCTCCAAACTGCCATATCTCGCGAACGGATTGACCAATCCGCAAAATTTCTGTTGCATCTGAAAGTAGAAACGCGCCCGATTACAACGGTGTGCGTACTTTTCCCCTAGGCCGTTCTTGTTATTCGTTTCGAGCATCAGAACTGCGAAAATTTTGAGTTTCTCAAGCGTTTCTTACCTCCATACTGCCATATCTCGCGAACGGATTGACCAATCCGCAAAATTTCTGTTGCATCTCAAAGTAGAAACTCGCCCGATTACAACACTATGCGTACTTTTCCACTAGGCCGTTCTAGTTATTCGTTTCGAGCATCAGAACTGCGAAAATTTTGAGTTTCTCAAGCGTTTCTTACTTCCAAACTGCCATATCTCGCGAACGGATTGACCAATCCGCAATATTTCTGTTGCATCTCAAAGTAGAAACTCGCCCGATTACAGCACTATGCGTACTTTTCCCGTAGGCCGTTCTAGTTATTCGTTTCGAGCATCAGAACAGCGAAAATTTTGAGTTTCTCAAGCGTTTCTTACCTCCAAACTGCCATATCTCGCGAACGGATTGAACAATTCGCAAAATTTCTGTTGCATCTGAAAGTAGAAACTCGCCCGATTACAAATGTATGCGTACTTTTCCCCTAGCCCGTTCTAGTTATTCGTTTCGAGCATCAGAACTGCGAAAACATTGAGTTTCTCGAGCGTTTCTTACATCCAAACTGCCATATCTCGCGAACGGATTGACCAATCCGCAAAATTTCTGTTGCATCTGAAAGTAGAAATTCGCCCGATTACAAATGTATGCGTACTTTTCCCCTAGCCCGTTCTAGTTATTCGTTTCGAGCAACAGAACTGCGAAAATTTTGAGTTTCTCAAGCGTTGCTTACCTCCGAACTGCCATATCTCGCGAACGGATTGACCAATCCGCAAAATTTCTGTTGCATCTGAAAGTAGAAACTCGCCCGATTACAACGGTGTGCGTACTTTTCCCCTAGGCCGTTCTAGTTATGCTTGTCGAGCATCAGAACTGCGAAAATTTTGAGTTTCTCAAGCGTTTCTTACCTCCAAACTGCCATATCTCGCGAACGGAATGACCAATCCGCAAAATTTCTGTTGCATCTAAAAGTAGAAACGCGCCCGATTACAACGGTGTGCGTACTTTTCCCCTAGGCCGTTCTAGTTATTCGTTTCAAGCATCAGAACTGCGAAGATTTTGAGTTTCTCGAGCGTTTCTTACATCCAAACTGCCATATCTCGCGAACGGAATGACCAATCCGCAAAATTTCTGTTGCATCTAAAAGTAGAAACGCGCCCGATTACAACGGTGTGCGTACTTTTCCCCTAGGCCGTTCTAGTTATTCGTTTCAAGCATCAGAACTGCGAAAATTTTGAGTTTCTCAAGCGTTGCTTACATCCAAACTGCCATATCTCGCGAACGGATTGAACAATTCGCAAAATTTCTGTTGCATCTGAAAGTAGAAACTCGCCCGATTACAACGGTGGGCGTACTTTTCCCCTAGGCCGTTCTAGTTATTCGTTTCGAGCATCAGAACTGCGAAAACTTTGAGTTTCTCGAGCGTTTCTTACATCCAAACTGCCATATCTCGCGAACGGATTGACCAATCCGCAAAATTTCTGTTGCATCTGAAAGTAGAAATTCGCCCGATTACAAATGTATGCGTACTTTTCCCCTACGCCGTTCTAGTTATTCGTTTCGAGCATCAGAACTGCGAAGATTTTGAGTTTCTCGAGCGTTTCTTACATCCAAACTGCCATATCTCGCGAACGGATTGACCAATCCGCAAAATTTCTGTTGCATCTGAAAGTAGAAATTCGCCCGATTACAACTGTATGCGTACTTTTCCCTAGCCCGTTCTAGTTATTCGTTTCGAGCAACAGAACTGCGAAAATTTTGAGTGTCTCAAGCGTTGCTTACCTCCAAACTGCCATATCTCGCGAACGGATTGACCAATCCGCAAAATTTCTGTTGCATCTGAAAGTAGAAACGCGCCCGATTACAACGGTGTGCGTACTTTTCCCCTAGGCCGTTCTTGTTATTCGTTTCGAGCATCAGAACTGCGAAAATTTTGAGTTTCTCAAGCGTTTCTTACTTCCAAACTGCCATATCTCGCGAACGGATTGACCAATCCGCAAAATTTCTGTTGCATCTCAAAGTAGAAACTCGCCCGATTACAACACTATGCGTACTTTTCCCGTAGGCCGTTCTAGTTATTCGTTTCGAGCATCAGAACTGCGAAAATTTTGAGTTTCTCAAGCGTTTCTTACTTCCAAACTGCCATATCTCGCGAACGGATTGACCAACCCGCAAAATTTCTGTTGCATCTGAAGGTAGAAACTCGCCCGATTACAACGGTATGCGTACTTTTCCCCTAGGCCGTTCTAGTTATTCGTTTCGAGCATCAGAACTGCGAAAATTTTGAGTTTCTCAAGCGTTTCGTACCTCCAAACTGCCATATCTCGCGAACGGATTGACCAATCCGCAAAATTTCTGTTGCATCTGAAAGTAGAAACTCGCCCGACTACAACGGTGTGCGTACTTTTCCCCTAGGCCGTTCTAGTTATTCGTTTCGAGCATCAGAACTGCGAAAATTTTGAGTTTCTCGAGCGTTTCTTACATCCAAACTGCCATATCTCGCGAACGGATTGACCAATCCGCAAAATTTCTGTTGCATCTGAAAGTAGAAATTCGCCCGATTACAAATGTATGCGTACTTTTCCCCTAGCCCGTTCTAGTTATTCGTCTCGAGCAACAGAACTGCGAAAATTTTGAGTTTCTCAAGCGTTGCTTACCTCCTAACTGCCATATCTCGCGAACGGATTGACCAATCCGCAAAATTTCTGTTGCATCTGAAAGTAGAAACTCGCCCGATTACAACGGTGGGCGTACTTTTCCCCTAGGCCGTTCTAGTTATGCTTGTCGAGCATCAGAACTGCGAAAATTTTGAGTTTCTCAAGCGTTTCTTACCTCCAAACTGCCATATCTCGCGAACGGAATGACCAATCCGCAAAATTTCTGTTGCATCTGAAAGTAGAAACACGCCCGATTACAACGGTGTGCGTACTTTTCCCCTAGGCCGTTCTTGTTATTCGTTTCGAGCATCAGAACTGCGAAAATTTTGAGTTTCTCAGGCGTTTCTTACATCCAAACTGCCATACCTCGCGAACGGATTGACCAATCCGCAAAATTTCTGTTGCATCTCAAAGTAGAAACTCGCCCGATTACAACACTATGCGTACTTTTCCCGTAGGCCGTTCTAGTTATTCGTTTCGAGCATCAGAACTGCGAAAATTTTGAGTTTCTCAAGCGGTTCTTACTTCCAAACTGCCATATCTCGCGAACGGATTGACCAACCCGCAAAATTTCTGTTGCATCTGAAGGTAGAAACTCGCCCGATTACAACGGTATGCGTACTTTTCCCCTAGGCCGTTCTAGTTATTCGTTTCGAGCATCAGAACTACGAAAATTTTGAGTTTCTCAAGCGTTTCGTACCTCCAAACTGCCATATCTCGCGAACGGATTGACCAATCCGCAAAATTTCTGTTGCATCTGAAAGTAGAAACTCGCCCGACTACAACGGTGTGCGTACTTTTCCCCTAGGCCGTTCTAGTTATTCGTTTCGAGCATCAGAACTGCGAAAATTTTGAGTTTCTCGAGCGTTTCTTACATCCAAACTGCCATATCTCGCGAACGGATTGACCAATCCGCAAAATTTCTGTTGCATCTGAAAGTAGAAATTCGCCCGATTACAAATGTATGCGTACTTTTCCCCTAGCCCGTTCTAGTTATTCGTCTCGAGCAACAGAACTGCGAAAATTTTGAGTTTCTCAAGCGTTGCTTACCTCCAAACTGCCATATCTCGCGAACGGATTGACCAATCCGCAAAATTTCTGTTGCATCTGAAAGTAGAAACTCGCCCGATTACAACGGTGTGCGTACTTTTCCCCTAGGCCGTTCTAGTTATGCTTGTCGAGCATCAGAACTGCGAAAATTTTGAGTTTCTCAAGCGTTTCTTACCTCCAAACTGCCATATCTCGCGAACGGAATGACCAATCCGCAAAATTTCTGTTGCATCTGAAAGTAGAAACACGCCCGATTACAAAGGTGTGCGTACTTTTCCCCTAGGCCGTTCTTGTTATTCGTTTCGAGCATCAGAACTGCGAAAATTTTGTGTTTCTCAAGCGTTTCTTACATCCAAACTGCCACATCTCACGAACGGATTGACCAATCAGCAAAATTTCTGTTGCATCTGAAAGTAGAAACTCGCCCGATTACAACGGTATGCGTACTTTTCCCCTAGGCCGTTCTAGTTATTCGTTTCGAGCATCAGAACTGCGAAAATTTTGAGTTTCTCAAGCGTTGCTTACCTCCAAACTGCCATTTCTCGCGAACGGATTGAACAATTCGCAAAATTTCTGTTGCATCTGAAAGTAGAAACTCGCCCGATTACAACGGTGGGCGTACTTTTCCCCTAGGCCGTTCTAGTTATTCGTTTCGAGCATCAGAACTGCGAAAATTTTGGGTTTCTCGAGCGTTTCTTACATCCAAACTGCCATATCTCGCGAACGGATTGACCAATCCGCAAAATTTCTGTTGCATCTGAAAGTAGAAATACGCCCGATTACAAATGTATGCGTACTTTTCCCCTAGCCCGTTCTAGTTATTCGTTTCGAGCAACAGAACTGCGAAAATTTTGAGTTTTTCAAGCGTTGCTTACCTCCAAACTGCCATATCTCGCGAACGGATTGACCAATCCGCAAAATTTCTGTTGCATCTGAAGGTAGAAATTCGCCCGATTACAACTGTATGCGTACTTTTCCCCTAGCCCGTTCTAGTTATTCGTTTCGAGCAACAGAACTGCGAAAATTTTGAGTTTCTCAAGCGTTTCTTACTTCCAAACTGCCATATCCTGCGAACGGATTGACCAATCCGCAAAATTTCTGTTGCATCTCAAAGTAGAAACTCGCCCGATGACAACACTATGCGTACTTTTCCCCTAGGCCGTTCTAGTTATTCGTTTCGAGTATCAGAACTGCGAAAATTTTGAGTTTCTCAAGCGTTTCTTACTTCCAAACTGCCATATCCTGCGAACGGATTGACCAATCCGCAAAATTTCTGTTGCATCTCAAAGTAGAAACTCGCCCGATTACAACACTATGCGTACTTTTCCCCTAGGCCGTTCTAGTCATGCTTGTCGAGCATCAGAACTGCGAAAATTTTGAGTTTCTCGAGCGTTTCTTACCTCCAAACTGCCATATCTCGCGAACGGATTGACCAAGCCGCAAAATTTCTGTTGCATCTGAAAGTAGAAACTCGCCCGATTACAACACTATGCGTACTTTTCCCCTAGGCCGTTCTAGTTATTCGTTTCGAGTATCAGAACTGCGAAAATTTTGAGTTTCTCAAGCGTTTCTTACTTCCAAACTGCCATATCCTGCGAACGGATTGACCAATCCGCAAAATTTCTGTTGCATCTCAAAGTAGAAACTCGCCCGATTACAACACTATGCGTACTTTTCCCCTAGGCCGTTCTAGTTATTCGTTTCGAGCATCAGAACTGCGAAAATTTTGAGTTTCTCAAGCGTTTCTTACCTCCAAACTGCCATATCTCGCGAACGGATTGACCAATCCGCAAAATTTCTGTTGCATCTGAAAGTAGAAACCCGCCCGATTACAACGGTATGCGTACTTTTCCCCTAGCCCGTTCTAGTTATTCGTTTCGAGCAACAGAACTGCGAAAATTTTGAGTTTTTCAAGCGTTGCTTACCTCCAAACTGCCATATCTCGCGAACGGATTGACCAATCCGCAAAATTTCTGTTGCATCTGAAAGTAGAAACTCGCCCGATTACAACGGTATGCGTACTTTTCCCCTAGCCCGTTCTAGTTATTCGTTTCGAGCATCAGAACTGCGAAAATTTTGAGTTTCTCAAGCGTTGCTTACCTCCAAACTGCCATATCTCGCGAACGGATTGATCAATCCGCAAAATTTCTGTTGCGTCTGAAAGTAGAAACTCGCCCGATTACAACGGTGTGCGTACTTTTCCCCTAGGCCGTTCTAGTTATTCGTTTCGAGCATCAGAACTGCGAAAATTTTGAGTTTCTCGAGCGTTTCTTACATCCAAACTGCCATATCTCGCGAACGGATTGACCAATCCGCAAAATTTCTGTTGCATCTGAAGGTAGAAATTCGCCCGATTACAACTGTATGCGTACTTTTCCCCTAGCCCGTTCTAGTTATTCGTTTCGAGCAACAGAACTGCGAAAATTTTGAGTTTCTCAAGCGTTTCTTACTTCCAAACTGCCATATCCTGCGAACGGATTGACCAATCCGCAAAATTTCTGTTGCATCTCAAAGTAGAAACTCGCCCGATGACAACACTATGCGTACTTTTCCCCTAGGCCGTTCTAGTTATTCGTTTCGAGCATCAGAACTGCGAAAATTTTGAGTTTCTCAAGCGTTTCTTACCCCCAAACTGCCATATCTCGCGAACGGATTGACCAATCCGCAAAATTTCTGTTGCATCTGAAAGTAGAAACTCGCCCGATTACAACGGTATGCGTACTTTTCCCCTAGCCCGTTCTAGTTATTCGTTTCGAGCAACAGAACTGCGAAAATTTTGAGATTTTCAAGCGTTGCTTACCTCCAAACTGCCATATCTCGCGAACGGATTGACCAATCCGCAAAATTTCTGTTGCATCTGAAGGTAGAAATTCGCCCGATTACAACTGTATGCGTACTTTTCCCCTAGCCCGTTCTAGTTATTCGTTTCGAGCATCAGAACTGCGAAAATTTTGAGTTTCTCAAGCGTTTCTTACCCCCAAACTGCCATATCTCGCGAACGGATTGACCAATCCGCAAAATTTCTGTTGCATCTGAAAGTAGAAACTCGCCCGATTACAACGGTATGCGTACTTTTCCCCTAGCCCGTTCTAGTTATTCGTTTCGAGCAACAGAACTGCGAAAATTTTGAGTTTCTCAAGCGTTGCTTACATCCAAACTGCCATATCTCGCGAACGGATTGACCAATCCGCAAAATTTCTGTTACATCTGAAAGTAGAAATTCGCCCGATTACAACTGTATGCGTACTTTTCCCCTAGGCCGTTCTTGTTATTCGTTTCGAGCATCAGAACTGCGAAAATTTTGAGTTTCTCAAGCGTTTCTTACCTCCAAACTGCCATATCTCGCGAACGGAATGACCAATCCGCAAAATTTCTATTGCATCTGAAAGTAGAAACTCGCCCGATTACAACGGTATGCGTACTTTTCCCCTAGCCCGTTCTAGTTATTCGTTTCGAGCATCAGAACTGCGAAAATTTTGAGTTTCTCAAGCGTTTCTTACTTCCAAACTGCCATATCTCGCGAACGGATTGACCAATCCGCAAAATTTCTGTTGCATCTGAAAGTAGAAACTCGCCCGATTACAACACTATGCGTACTTTTCCCCTAGGCCGTTCTAGTTATTCGTTTCGAGCATCAGAACTGCGAAAATTTTGAGTTTCTCAAGCGTTGCTTACCTCCAAACTGCCATGTCTCGCGAACGGATTGACCAATTCGCAAAATTTCTGTTGCATCTGAAAGTAGAAACTCGCCCGATTACAACGGTGTGCGTACTTTTCCCCTAGGCCGATCTAGTTATTCGTTTCGAGCATCAGAACTGCGAAAATTTTGAGTTTCTCGAGCGTTTCTTACATCCAAACTGCCATATCTCGCGAACGGATTGACCAATCCGCAAAATTTCTGTTGCATCTGGAAGTAGAAATTCGCCCGATTACAAATGTATGCGTACTTTTCCCCTAGCCCGTTCTAGTTATTCGTTTCGAGCAACAGAACTGCGAAAATTTTGAGTTTTTCAAGCGTTGCTTACCTCCAAACTGCCATATCTGGCGAACGGATTGACCAATCCGCAAAATTTCTGTTGCATCTGAAAGTAGAAACTCGCCCGACTACAACGGTGTGCGTACTTTTCCCCTAGCCCGTTCTAGTTATGCTTGTCGAGCATCAGAACTGCGAAAATTTTGAGTTTCTCGAGCGTTTCTTACCTCCAAACTGCCATATCTCGCGAACGGATTGACCAATCCGCAAAATTTCTGTTGCATCTGAAAGTAGAAACTCGCCCGATTACAACACTATGCGTACTTTTCCCCTAGGCCGTTCTAGTTATTCGTTTCGAGCATCAGAACTGCGAAAATTTTGAGTTTCTCAAGCGTTTCTTACTTCCAAACTGCCATATCTCGCGAACGGATTGACCAATCCGCAAAATTTCTGTTGCATCTGAAAGTAGAAACTCGCCCGATTACAACACTATGCGTACTTTTCCCCTAGGCCGTTCTAGTTATTCGTTTCGAGCATCAGAACTGCGAAAATTTTGAGTTTCTCAAGCGTTGCTTACCTCCAAACTGCCATATCTCGCGAACGGATTGAACAATTCGCAAAATTTCTGTTGCATCTGAAAGTAGAAACCCGCCCGATTACAACGGTGGGCGTACTTTTACCCTAGGCCGTTCTAGTTATTCGTTTCGAGCATCAGAACTGCGAAAATTTTGAGTTTCTCGAGCGTTTCTTACATCCAAACTGCCATATCTCGCGAACGGATTGACCAATCCGCAAAATTTCTGTTGCATCTGAAAGTAGAAATTCGCCCGATTACAAATGTATGCGTACTTTTCCCCTAGCCCGTTCTAGTTATTCGTTTCGAGCAACAGAACAGCGAAAATTTTGAGTTTCTCAAGCGTTGCTTACCTCCAAACTGCCATACCTCGCGAACGGATTGACCAATCCGCAAAATTTCTGTTGCATCTCAAAGTAGAAACTCGCCCGATTACAACGGTATGCGTACTTTTCCCCTAGGCCGTTCTAGTTATGCTTGTCGAGCATCAGAACTGCGAAAATTTTGAGTTTCTCAAGCGTTTCTTACCTCCAAACTGCCATATCTCGCGAACGGATTGACCAATTCGCAAAATTTCTGTTGCATCTGAAAGTAGAAACTCGCCCGATTACAACGGTGTGCGTACTTTTCCCCTAGGCCGTTCTAGTTATTCGTTTCGAGCATCAGATCTGCGAAAATTTTGAGTTTCTCGAGCGTTTCTTACATCCAAACTGCCATATCTCGCGAACGGATTGACCAATCCGCAAAATTTCTGTTGCATCTCAAAGTAGAAACTCGCCCGATTACAACGGTGTGCGTACTTTTCCCCTAGGCCGTTCTAGTTATGCTTGTCGAGCATCAGAACTGCGAAAATTTTGAGTTTATCAAGCGTTTCTTGCCTCCAAACTGCCATATCTCGCGAACGGAATGACCAATCCGCAAAATTTCTGTTGCATCTGAAAGTAGAAACTCGCCCGATTGCAACGGTGTGCGTACTTTTCCCCTAGGCCGTTCTTGTTATTCGTTTCGAGCATCAGAACCGCGAAAATTTTGTGTTTCTCAAGCGTTTCTTACATCCAAACTGCCATATCTCGCGAACGGATTGACCAATCCGCAAAATTTCTGTTGCATCTGAAAGTAGAAACTCGCCCGATTACAACGGTGTGCGTACTTTTCCCCTAGGCCGTTCTAGTTATTCGTTTCGAGCATCAGATCTGCGAAAATTTTGAGTTTCTCGAGCGTTTCTTACATCCAAACTGCCATATCTCGCGAACGGATTGACCAATCCGCAAAATTTCTGTTGCATCTCAAAGTAGAAACTCGCCCGATTACAACACTATGCGTACTTTTCCCGTAGGCCGTTCTAGTTATTCGTTTCGAGCATCAGAACTGCGAAAATTTTGAGTTTCTCAAGCGTTTCTTACCTCCAAACTGCCATATCTCGCGAACGGATTGACCAATCCGCAAAATTTCTGTTGCATCTGAAAGTAGAAACTCGCACGATTACAACGGTATGCGTACTTTTCCCCTAGCCCGTTCTAGTTATTCGTTTCGAGCAACAGAACTGCGAAAATTTTGAGTTTTTCAAGCGTTGCTTACCTCCAAACTGCCATATCTCGCGAACGGATTGACCAATCCGCAAAATTTCTGTTGCATCTGAAAGTCGAAACTCGCCCGATTACAACACTATGCGTACTTTTCCCCTAGGCCGTTCTAGTTATTCGTTTCGAGCATCAGAACTGCGAAAATTTTGAGTTTCTCAAGCGTTTCTTACTTCCAAACTGCCATAACTCGCGAACGGATTGACCAATCCGCAAAATTTCAGTTGCATCTGAAAGTAGAAACTCGCCCGATTACAACGGTATGCGTACTTTTCCCCTAGCCCGTTCTAGTTATTCGTTTCGAGCATCAGAACTGCGAAAATTTTGAGTTTCTCAAGCGTTGCTTACCTCCAAACTGCCATATCTCGCGAACGGATTGACAAATCCGCAAAATTTCTGTTGCATCTGAAAGTAGAAACTCGCCCGATTACAACGGTGTGCGTACTTTTCCCCTAGGCCGTTCTAGTTATTCGTTTCGACCATCAGAACTGCGAAAATTTTGAGTTTCTCGAGCGTTTCTTACATCCAAACTGCCATATCTCGCGAACGGATTGACCAATCCGCAAAATTTCTGTTGCATCTGAAAGTAGAAATTCGCCCGATTACAACTGTATGCGTACTTTTCCCCTAGGCCGTTCTAGTTATTCGTTTCGAGCATCAGAACTGCGAAAATTTTGAGTTTCTCAAGCGTTTCTTACCTCCAAACTGCCATATCTCGCGAACGGATTGACCAATCCGCAAAATTTCTGTTGCATCTGAAAGTAGAAACTCGCCCGATTACAACACTATGCGTACTTTTCCCCTAGGCCGTTCTAGTTATGCTTGTCGAGCATCAGAACTGCGAAAATTTTGAGTTTCTCAAGCGTTTCTTACCTCCAAACTGCCATATCTCGCGAACGGATTGACCAATCCGCAAAATTTCTGTTGCATCTGATAGTAGAAACTCGCCCGACTACAACGGTGTGCGTACTTTTCCCCTAGGCCGTTCTAGTTATTCGTTTCGAGCATCAGAACTGCGAAAATTTTGAGTTTCTCAAGCGTTTCTTACTTCCAAACTGCCATATCTCGCGAACGGAATGACCAATCCGCAAAATTTCTGTTGCATCTGAAAGTAGCAACTCGCCCGATTACAACGGTGTGCGTACTTTTCCCCTAGGCCGTTCTTGTTATTCGTTTCGAGCATCAGAACCGCGAAAATTTTGTGTTTCTCAAGCGTTTCTTACCTCCAAACTGCCATATCTCGCGAACGGATTGACCAATCCGCAAAATTTCTGTTGCATCTGAAAGTAGAAACTCGCCCGATTACAACGGTGTGCGTACTTTTCCCCTAGGCCGTTCTAGTTATGCTTGTCGAGCATCAGAACTGCGAAAATTTTGAGTTTCTCAAGCGTTTCTTACCTCCAAACTGCCATATCTCGCGAACGGATTGACCAATTCGCAAAATTTCTGTTGCATCTGAAAGTAGAAACTCGCCCGATTACAACGGTGTGCGTACTTTTCCCCTAGGCCGTTCTAGTTATTCGTTTCGAGCATCAGATCTGCGAAAATTTTGAGTTTCTCGAGCGTTTCTTACATCCAAACTGCCATATCTCGCGAACGGATTGACCAATCCGCAAAATTTCTGTTGCATCTGAAAGTAGAAATTCGCCCGATTACAAATGTATGCGTACTTTTCCCCTAGCCCGTTCTAGTTATTCGTTTCGAGCAACAGAACTGCGAAAATTTTGAGTTTCTCAAGCGTTGCTTACCTCCAAACTGCCATATCTCGCGAACGGATTGAACAATCCGCAAAATTTCTGTTGCATCTGAAAGTAGAAACTCGCCCGATTACAACGGTGTGCGTACTTTTCCCCAAGGCCGTTCTAGTTATGCTTGTCGAGCATCAGAACTGCGAAAATTTTGAGTTTATCAAGCGTTTCTTGCCTCCAAACTGCCATATCTCGCGAACGGAATGACCAATCCGCAAAATTTCTGTTGCATCTGAAAGTAGAAACTCGCCCGATTACAACGGTGTGCGTACTTTTCCCCTAGGCCGTTCTTGTTATTCGTTTCGAGCATCAGAACCGCGAGAATTTTGTGATTCTCAAGCGTTTCTTACATCCAAACTGCCATATCTCGCGAACGGATTGACCAATCCGCAAAATTTCTGTTGCATCTGAAAGTAGAAACTCGCCCGATTACAACGTTGTGCGTACTTTTCCCCTAGGCCGTTCTAGTTATGCTTGTCGAGCATCAGAACTGCGAAAATTTTGAGTTTCTCAAGCGTTTCTTACTTCCAAACTGCCATATCTCGCGAACGGATTGACCAATTCGCAAAATTTCTGTTGCATCTGAAAGTAGAAACTCGCCCTATTACAACGGTGTGCGTACTTTTCCCCTAGGCCGTTCTAGTTATTCGTTTCGAGCATCAGATCTGCGAAAATTTTGAGTTTCTCGAGCGTTTCTTACATCCAAACTGCCATATCTCGCGAACGGATTGACCAATCCGCAAAATTTCTGCTGCATCTGAAAGTAGAAATTCGCCCGATTACAAATGTATGCGTACTTTTCCCCTAGCCCGTTCTAGTTATTCGTTTCGAGCAACAGAACTGCGAAAATTTTGAGTTTCTCGAGCGTTTCTTACCTCCAAACTGCCATATCTCGCGAACGGATTGACCAATCCGCAAAATTTCTGTTGCATCTGAAAGTAGAAATTCGCCCGATTACAAATGTATGCGTACTTTTCCCCTAGCCCGTTCTAGTTATTCGTTTCGAGCAACAGAACTGCGAAAATTTTGAGTTTCTCAAGCGTTGCTTACCTCCAAACTGCCATATCTCGCGAACGGATTGACCAATCCGCAAAATTTCTGTTGCATCTGAAAGTAGAAACTCGCCCGATTACAACACTATGCGTACTTTTCCCCTAGGCCGTTCTAGTGTTTCGTTTCGAGCATCAGAACTGCGAAAATTTTGAGTTTCTCAAGCGTTTCTTACCTCCAAACTGCCATATCTCGCGAACGGATTGACCAATCCGCAAAATTTCTGTTGCATCTGAAAGTAGAAACTCGCCCGATTACAACGGTATGCGTACTTTTCCCCTAGCCCGTTCTAGTTATTCGTTTCGAGCAACAGAACTGCGAAAATTTTGAGTTTTTCAAGCGTAGCTTATCTCCAAACTGCCATATCTCGCGAACGGATTGACCAATCCGCAAAATTTCTGTTGCATCTGAAAGTAGAAACTCGCCCGATTACAACGGTATGCGTACTTTTCCCCTAGCCCGTTCTAGTTATTCGTTTCGAGCATCAGAACTGCGAAAATTTTGAGTTTCTCAAGCGTTGCTTACCTCCAAACTGCCATATCTCGCGAACGGATTGGCAAATCCGCAAAATTTCTGTTGCATCTGAAAGTAGAAACTCGCCCGATTACAACGGTGTGCGTACTTTTCCCCTAGGCCGTTCTAGTTATTCGTTTCGACCATCAGAACTGCGAAAATTTTGAGTTTCTCGAGCGTTTCTTACATCCAAACTGCCATATCTCGCGAACGGATTGACCAATCCGCAAAATTTCTGTTGCATCTGAAAGTAGAAATTCGCCCGATTACAACTGTATGCGTACTTTTCCCCTAGGCCGTTCTAGTTATTCGTTTCGAGCATCAGAACTGCGAAAATTTTGAGTTTCTCAAGCGTTTCTTACCTCCAAACTGCCATATCTCGCGAACGGATTGACCAATCCGCAAAATTTCTGTTGCATCTGAAAGTAGAAACTCGCCCGATTACAACACTATGCGTACTTTTCCCCTAGGCCGTTTTAGTTATGCTTGTCGAGCATCAGAACTGCGAAAATTTTGAGTTTCTCAAGCGTTTCTTACCTCCAAACTGCCATATCTCGCGAACGGATTGACCAATCCGCAAAATTTCTGTTGCATCTGATAGTAGAAACTCGCCCGACTACAACGGTGTGCGTACTTTTCCCCTAGGCCGTTCTAGTTATTCGTTTCGAGCATCAGAACTGCGAAAATTTTGAGTTTCTCAAGCGTTTCTTACCTCCAAACTGCCATATCTCGCGAACGGAATGACCAATCCGCAAAATTTCTGTTGCATCTGAAAGTAGAAACTCGCCCGATTACAACGGTGTGCGTACTTTTCCCCTAGGCCGTTCTTGTTATTCGTTTCGAGCATCAGAACCGCGAAAATTTTGTGTTTCTCAAGCGTTTCTTACCTCCAAACTGCCATATCTCGCGAACGGATTGACCAATCCGCAAAATTTCTGTTGCATCTGAAAGTAGAAACTCGCCCGATTACAACGGTGTGCGTACTTTTCCCCTAGGCCGTTCTAGTTATGCTTGTCGAGCATCAGAACTGCGAAAATTTTGAGTTTCTCAAGCGTTTCTTACCTCCAAACTGCCATATCTCGCGAACGGATTGACCAATTCGCAAAATTTCTGTTGCATCTGAAAGTAGAAACTCGCCCGATTACAACGGTGTGCGTACTTTTCCCCTAGGCCGTTCTAGTTATTCGTTTCGAGCATCAGATCTGCGAAAATTTTGAGTTTCTCGAGCGTTTCTTACATCCAAACTGCCATATCTCGCGAACGGATTGACCAATCCGCAAAATTTCTGTTGCATCTGAAAGTAGAAATTCGCCCGATTACAAATGTATGCGTACTTTTCCCCTAGCCCGTTCTAGTTATTCGTTTCGAGCAACAGAACTGCGAAAATTTTGAGTTTCTCAAGCGTTGCTTACCTCCAAACTGCCATATCTCGCGAACGGATTGAACAATCCGCAAAATTTCTGTTGCATCTGAAAGTAGAAACTCGCCCGATTACAACGGTGTGCGTACTTTTCCCCAAGGCCGTTCTAGTTATGCTTGTCGAGCATCAGAACTGCGAAAATTTTGAGTTTATCAAGCGTTTCTTGCCTCCAAACTGCCATATCTCGCGAACGGAATGACCAATCCGCAAAATTTCTGTTGCATCTGAAAGTAGAAACTCGCCCGATTACAACGGTGTGCGTACTTTTCCCCTAGGCCGTTCTTGTTATTCGTTTCGAGCATCAGAACCGCGAGAATTTTGTGATTCTCAAGCGTTTCTTACATCCAAACTGCCATATCTCGCGAACGGATTGACCAATCCGCAAAATTTCTGTTGCATCTGAAAGTAGAAACTCGCCCGATTACAACGTTGTGCGTACTTTTCCCCTAGGCCGTTCTAGTTATGCTTGTCGAGCATCAGAACTGCGAAAATTTTGAGTTTCTCAAGCGTTTCTTACCTCCAAACTGCCATATCTCGCGAACGGATTGACCAATTCGCAAAATTTCTGTTGCATCTGAAAGTAGAAACTCGCCCTATTACAACGGTGTGCGTACTTTTCCCCTAGGCCGTTCTAGTTATTCGTTTCGAGCATCAGATCTGCGAAAATTTTGAGTTTCTCGAGCGTTTCTTACATCCAAACTGCCATATCTCGCGAACGGATTGACCAATCCGCAAAATTTCTGCTGCATCTGAAAGTAGAAATTCGCCCGATTACAAATGTATGCGTACTTTTCCCCTAGCCCGTTCTAGTTATTCGTTTCGAGCAACAGAACTGCGAAAATTTTGAGTTTTTCAAGCGTTGCTTACCTCCAAACTGCCATATCTCGTGAACGGATTGACCAATCCGCAAAATTTCTGTTGCATCTGAAAGTAGAAACTCGCCCGATTACAACGGTGTGCGTACTTTTCCCCTAGGCCGTTCTAGTTATGCTTGTCGAGCATCAGAACTGCGAAAATTTTGAGTTTATCAAGCGTTTCTTGCCTCCAAACTGCCATATCTCGCGAACGGAATGACCAATCCGCAAAATTTCTGTTGCATCTGAAAGTAGAAACTCGCCCGATTACAACGGTGTGCGTACTTTTCCCCTAGGCCGTTCTTGTTATTCGTTTCGAGCATCAGAACCGCGAAAATTTTGTG
Source organism: Ptiloglossa arizonensis (assembly GCF_051014685.1). Classification (NCBI taxonomy): domain Eukaryota; kingdom Metazoa; phylum Arthropoda; class Insecta; order Hymenoptera; family Colletidae; genus Ptiloglossa; species Ptiloglossa arizonensis. Next base: position 621,916 of record NW_027478498.1, read on the forward strand.
TTTCTCAAGCGTTTCTTACATCCAAACTGCCATATCTCGCGAACGGATTGACCAATCCGCAAAATTTCTGTTGCATCTGAAAGTAGAAACGCGCCCGATTACAACGGTATACGTACTTTTCCCCTAGCCCGTTCTAGTTATTCGTTTCGAGCATCAGAACTGCGAAACTTTTGAGTTTCTCAAGCGTTTCTTACTTCCAAACTGCCATATCTCGCGAACGGATTGACCAATCCGCAAAATTTCTGTTGCATCTCAAAGTAGAAACTCGCCCGATTACAACACTATGCGTACTTTTCCCCTAGGCCGTTCTAGTTATTCGTTTCGAGCATCAGAACTGCGAAAATTTTGAGTTTCTCAAGCGTTTCTTACCTCCAAACTGCCATATCTCGCGAACGGAATGACCAAACCGCAAAATTTCTGTTGCATCTGAAAGTAGAAACTCGCCCGATTACAACGGTGTGCGTACTTTTCCCCTAGACCGTTCTAGTTATTCGTTTCGAGCATCAGAACTGCGAAAATTTTGAGTTTATCAAGCGTTTCTTACTTCCAAACTGCCATATCTCGCGAACGGATTGACCAATCCGCAAAATTTCTGTTGCATCTGAAAGTAGAAACTCGCCCGATTACAACGGTATGCGTACTTTTCCCCTAGCCCGTTCTAGTTATTCGTTTCGAGCAACAGAACTGCGAAAATTTTGAGTTTTTCAAGCGTTGCTTATCTCCAAACTGCCATATCTCGCGAACGGATTGACCAATCCGCAAAATTTCTGTTGCATCTGAAAGTAGAAACTCGCCCGATTACAACGGTGTGCGTACTTTTCCCCTAGGCCGTTCTAGTTATTCGTTTCGAGCATCAGATCTGCGAAAATTTTGAGTTTCTCGAGCGTTTCTTACATCCAAACTGCCATATCTCGCGAACGGATTGACCAATCCGCAAAATTTCTGCTGCATCTGAAAGTAGAAATTCGCCCGATTACAAATGTATGCGTACTTTTCCCCTAGCCCGTTCTAGTTATTCGTTTCGAGCAACAGAACTGCGAAAATTTTGAGTTTCTCAAGCGTTGCTTACCTCCAAACTGCCATATCTCGCGAACGGATTGACCAATCCGCAAAATTTCTGCTGCGTCTGAAAGTAGAAACTCGCCCGATTACAACGGTGTGCGTACTTTTCCCCTAGGCCGTTCTAGTTATGCTTGTCGAGCATCAGAACTGCGAAAATTTTGAGTTTATCAAGCGTTTCTTGCCTCCAAACTGCCATATCTCGCGAACGGAATGACCAATCCGCAAAATTTCTGTTGCATCTGAAAGTAGAAGCTCGCCCGATTACAACGGTGTGCGTTCTTTTCCCCTAGGCCGTTCTAGTTATTCGTTTCGAGCATCAGAACTGCGAAAATTTTGAGTTTTTCAAGCGTTGCTTATCTCCAAACTGCCATATCTCGCGAACGGATTGACCAATCCGCAAAATTTTTGTTGCATCTGAAAGTAGAAACACGCCCGATTACAACGGTGTGCGTACTTTTCCCCTATGCCGTTCTAGTTATTCGTTTCGAGCATCAGAACTGCGAAAATTTTGAGTTTATCAAGCGTTTCTTACCTCCAAACTGCCATATCTCGCGAACGGATTGACCAATCCGCAAAATTTCTGTTGCATCTGAAAGTAGAAACTCGCCCGATTACAACACTATGCGTACTTTTCCCCTAGGCCGTTCTAGTTACGCTTGTCGAGCATCAGAACTGCGAAAATTTTGAGTTTCTCAAGCGTTTCTTACCTCCAAACTGCCATATCTCGCGAACGGATTGACCAATCCGCAAAATTTCTGTTGCATCTGATAGTAGAAACTCGCCCGACTACAACGGTGTGCGTACTTTTCCCCTAGGCCGTTCTAGTTATTCGTTTCGAGCATCAGAACTGCGAAAATTTTGAGTTTCTCAAGCGTTTCTTACTTCCAAACTGCCATATCTCGCGAACGGAATGACCAATCCGCAAAATTTCTGTTGCATCTGAAAGTAGAAACTCGCCCGATTACAACGGTGTGCGTACTTTTCCCCTAGGCCGTTCTTGTTATTCGTTTCGAGCATCAGAACCGCGAAAATTTTGTGTTTCTCAAGCGTTTCTTACCTCCAAACTGCCATATCTCGCGAACGGATTGACCAATCCGCAAAATTTCTGTTGCATCTGAAAGTAGAAACTCGCCCGATTACAACGGTGTGCGTACTTTTCCCCTAGGCCGTTCTAGTTATGCTTGTCGAGCATCAGAACTGCGAAAATTTTGAGTTTCTCAAGCGTTTCTTACCTCCAAACTGCCATATCTCGCGAACGGATTGACCAATTCGCAAAATTTCTGTTGCATCTGAAAGTAGAAACTCGCCCGATTACAACGGTGTGCGTACTTTTCCCCTAGGCCGTTCTAGTTATTCGTTTCGAGCATCAGATCTGCGAAAATTTTGAGTTTCTCGAGCGTTTCTTACATCCAAACTGCCATATCTCGCGAACGGATTGACCAATCCGCAAAATTTCTGTTGCATCTGAAAGTAGAAATTCGCCCGATTACAAATGTATGCGTACTTTTCCCCTAGCCCGTTCTAGTTATTCGTTTCGAGCAACAGAACTGCGAAAATTTTGAGTTTCTCAAGCGTTGCTTACCTCCAAACTGCCATATCTCGCGAACGGATTGAACAATCCGCAAAATTTCTGTTGCATCTGAAAGTAGAAACTCGCCCGATTACAACGGTGTGCGTACTTTTCCCCAAGGCCGTTCTAGTTATGCTTGTCGAGCATCAGAACTGCGAAAATTTTGAGTTTATCAAGCGTTTCTTGCCTCCAAACTGCCATATCTCGCGAACGGAATGACCAATCCGCAAAATTTCTGTTGCATCTGAAAGTAGAAACTCGCCCGATTACAACGGTGTGCGTACTTTTCCCCTAGGCCGTTCTTGTTATTCGTTTCGAGCATCAGAACCGCGAGAATTTTGTGATTCTCAAGCGTTTCTTACATCCAAACTGCCATATCTCGCGAACGGATTGACCAATCCGCAAAATTTCTGTTGCATCTGAAAGTAGAAACTCGCCCGATTACAACGTTGTGCGTACTTTTCCCCTAGGCCGTTCTAGTTATGCTTGTCGAGCATCAGAACTGCGAAAATTTTGAGTTTCTCAAGCGTTTCTTACCTCCAAACTGCCATATCTCGCGAACGGATTGACCAATTCGCAAAATTTCTGTTGCATCTGAAAGTAGAAACTCGCCCTATTACAACGGTGTGCGTACTTTTCCCCTAGGCCGTTCTAGTTATTCGTTTCGAGCATCAGATCTGCGAAAATTTTGAGTTTCTCGAGCGTTTCTTACATCCAAACTGCCATATCTCGCGAACGGATTGACCAATCCGCAAAATTTCTGCTGCATCTGAAAGTAGAAATTCGCCCGATTACAAATGTATGCGTACTTTTCCCCTAGCCCGTTCTAGTTATTCGTTTCGAGCAACAGAACTGCGAAAATTTTGAGTTTCTCGAGCGTTTCTTACCTCCAAACTGCCATATCTCGCGAACGGATTGACCAATCCGCAAAATTTCTGTTGCATCTGAAAGTAGAAATTCGCCCGATTACAAATGTATGCGTACTTTTCCCCTAGCCCGTTCTAGTTATTCGTTTCGAGCAACAGAACTGCGAAAATTTTGAGTTTCTCAAGCGTTGCTTACCTCCAAACTGCCATATCTCGCGAACGGATTGACCAATCCGCAAAATTTCTGTTGCATCTGAAAGTAGAAACTCGCCCGATTACAACACTATGCGTACTTTTCCCCTAGGCCGTTCTAGTTATTCGTTTCGAGCATCAGATCTGCGAAAATTTTGAGTTTCTCGAGCGTTTCTTACATCCAAACTGCCATATCTCGCGAACGGATTGACCAATCCGCAAAATTTCTGTTGCATCTGAAAGTAGAAATTCGCCCGATTACAAATGTATGCGTACTTTTCCCCTAGCCCGTTCTAGTTATTCGTTTCGAGCAACAGAACTGCGAAAATTTTGAGTTTCTCAAGCGTTGCTTACCTCCAAACTGCCATATCTCGCGAACGGATTGAACAATCCGCAAAATTTCTGTTGCATCTGAAAGTAGAAACTCGCCCGATTACAACGGTGTGCGTACTTTTCCCCAAGGCCGTTCTAGTTATGCTTGTCGAGCATCAGAACTGCGAAAATTTTGAGTTTATCAAGCGTTTCTTGCCTCCAAACTGCCATATCTCGCGAACGGAATGACCAATCCGCAAAATTTCTGTTGCATCTGAAAGTAGAAACTCGCCCGATTACAACGGTGTGCGTACTTTTCCCCTAGGCCGTTCTTGTTATTCGTTTCGAGCATCAGAACCGCGAGAATTTTGTGATTCTCAAGCGTTTCTTACATCCAAACTGCCATATCTCGCGAACGGATTGACCAATCCGCAAAATTTCTGTTGCATCTGAAAGTAGAAACTCGCCCGATTACAACGTTGTGCGTACTTTTCCCCTAGGCCGTTCTAGTTATGCTTGTCGAGCATCAGAACTGCGAAAATTTTGAGTTTCTCAAGCGTTTCTTACCTCCAAACTGCCATATCTCGCGAACGGATTGACCAATTCGCAAAATTTCTGTTGCATCTGAAAGTAGAAACTCGCCCTATTACAACGGTGTGCGTACTTTTCCCCTAGGCCGTTCTAGTTATTCGTTTCGAGCATCAGATCTGCGAAAATTTTGAGTTTCTCGAGCGTTTCTTACATCCAAACTGCCATATCTCGCGAACGGATTGACCAATCCGCAAAATTTCTGCTGCATCTGAAAGTAGAAATTCGCCCGATTACAAATGTATGCGTACTTTTCCCCTAGCCCGTTCTAGTTATTCGTTTCGAGCAACAGAACTGCGAAAATTTTGAGTTTCTCGAGCGTTTCTTACCTCCAAACTGCCATATCTCGCGAACGGATTGACCAATCCGCAAAATTTCTGTTGCATCTGAAAGTAGAAATTCGCCCGATTACAAATGTATGCGTACTTTTCCCCTAGCCCGTTCTAGTTATTCGTTTCGAGCAACAGAACTGCGAAAATTTTGAGTTTCTCAAGCGTTGCTTACCTCCAAACTGCCATATCTCGCGAACGGATTGACCAATCCGCAAAATTTCTGTTGCATCTGAAAGTAGAAACTCGCCCGATTACAACACTATGCGTACTTTTCCCCTAGGCCGTTCTAGTGTTTCGTTTCGAGCATCAGAACTGCGAAAATTTTGAGTTTCTCAAGCGTTTCTTACCTCCAAACTGCCATATCTCGCGAACGGATTGACCAATCCGCAAAATTTCTGTTGCATCTGAAAGTAGAAACTCGCCCGATTACAACGGTATGCGTACTTTTCCCCTAGCCCGTTCTAGTTATTCGTTTCGAGCAACAGAACTGCGAAAATTTTGAGTTTTTCAAGCGTAGCTTATCTCCAAACTGCCATATCTCGCGAACGGATTGACCAATCCGCAAAATTTCTGTTGCATCTGAAAGTAGAAACTCGCCCGATTACAACGGTATGCGTACTTTTCCCCTAGCCCGTTCTAGTTATTCGTTTCGAGCATCAGAACTGCGAAAATTTTGAGTTTCTCAAGCGTTGCTTACCTCCAAACTGCCATATCTCGCGAACGGATTGGCAAATCCGCAAAATTTCTGTTGCATCTGAAAGTAGAAACTCGCCCGATTACAACGGTGTGCGTACTTTTCCCCTAGGCCGTTCTAGTTATTCGTTTCGACCATCAGAACTGCGAAAATTTTGAGTTTCTCGAGCGTTTCTTACATCCAAACTGCCATATCTCGCGAACGGATTGACCAATCCGCAAAATTTCTGTTGCATCTGAAAGTAGAAATTCGCCCGATTACAACTGTATGCGTACTTTTCCCCTAGGCCGTTCTAGTTATTCGTTTCGAGCATCAGAACTGCGAAAATTTTGAGTTTCTCAAGCGTTTCTTACCTCCAAACTGCCATATCTCGCGAACGGATTGACCAATCCGCAAAATTTCTGTTGCATCTGAAAGTAGAAACTCGCCCGATTACAACACTATGCGTACTTTTCCCCTAGGCCGTTCTAGTTATGCTTGTCGAGCATCAGAACTGCGAAAATTTTGAGTTTCTCAAGCGTTTCTTACCTCCAAACTGCCATATCTCGCGAACGGATTGACCAATCCGCAAAATTTCTGTTGCATCTGATAGTAGAAACTCGCCCGACTACAACGGTGTGCGTACTTTTCCCCTAGGCCGTTCTAGTTATTCGTTTCGAGCATCAGAACTGCGAAAATTTTGAGTTTCTCAAGCGTTTCTTACCTCCAAACTGCCATATCTCGCGAACGGAATGACCAATCCGCAAAATTTCTGTTGCATCTGAAAGTAGAAACTCGCCCGATTACAACGGTGTGCGTACTTTTCCCCTAGGCCGTTCTTGTTATTCGTTTCGAGCATCAGAACCGCGAAAATTTTGTGTTTCTCAAGCGTTTCTTACCTCCAAACTGCCATATCTCGCGAACGGATTGACCAATCCGCAAAATTTCTGTTGCATCTGAAAGTAGAAACTCGCCCGATTACAACGGTGTGCGTACTTTTCCCCTAGGCCGTTCTAGTTATGCTTGTCGAGCATCAGAACTGCGAAAATTTTGAGTTTCTCAAGCGTTTCTTACCTCCAAACTGCCATATCTCGCGAACGGATTGACCAATTCGCAAAATTTCTGTTGCATCTGAAAGTAGAAACTCGCCCGATTACAACGGTGTGCGTACTTTTCCCCTAGGCCGTTCTAGTTATTCGTTTCGAGCATCAGATCTGCGAAAATTTTGAGTTTCTCGAGCGTTTCTTACATCCAAACTGCCATATCTCGCGAACGGATTGACCAATCCGCAAAATTTCTGTTGCATCTGAAAGTAGAAATTCGCCCGATTACAAATGTATGCGTACTTTTCCCCTAGCCCGTTCTAGTTATTCGTTTCGAGCAACAGAACTGCGAAAATTTTGAGTTTCTCAAGCGTTGCTTACCTCCAAACTGCCATATCTCGCGAACGGATTGAACAATCCGCAAAATTTCTGTTGCATCTGAAAGTAGAAACTCGCCCGATTACAACGGTGTGCGTACTTTTCCCCAAGGCCGTTCTAGTTATGCTTGTCGAGCATCAGAACTGCGAAAATTTTGAGTTTATCAAGCGTTTCTTGCCTCCAAACTGCCATATCTCGCGAACGGAATGACCAATCCGCAAAATTTCTGTTGCATCTGAAAGTAGAAACTCGCCCGATTACAACGGTGTGCGTACTTTTCCCCTAGGCCGTTCTTGTTATTCGTTTCGAGCATCAGAACCGCGAGAATTTTGTGATTCTCAAGCGTTTCTTACATCCAAACTGCCATATCTCGCGAACGGATTGACCAATCCGCAAAATTTCTGTTGCATCTGAAAGTAGAAACTCGCCCGATTACAACGTTGTGCGTACTTTTCCCCTAGGCCGTTCTAGTTATGCTTGTCGAGCATCAGAACTGCGAAAATTTTGAGTTTCTCAAGCGTTTCTTACCTCCAAACTGCCATATCTCGCGAACGGATTGACCAATTCGCAAAATTTCTGTTGCATCTGAAAGTAGAAACTCGCCCTATTACAACGGTGTGCGTACTTTTCCCCTAGGCCGTTCTAGTTATTCGTTTCGAGCATCAGATCTGCGAAAATTTTGAGTTTCTCGAGCGTTTCTTACATCCAAACTGCCATATCTCGCGAACGGATTGACCAATCCGCAAAATTTCTGCTGCATCTGAAAGTAGAAATTCGCCCGATTACAAATGTATGCGTACTTTTCCCCTAGCCCGTTCTAGTTATTCGTTTCGAGCAACAGAACTGCGAAAATTTTGAGTTTCTCAAGCGTTGCTTACCTCCAAACTGCCATATCTCGTGAACGGATTGACCAATCCGCAAATTTCTGTTGCATCTGAAAGTAGAAACTCGCCCGATTACAACGGTGTGCGTACTTTTCCCCTAGGCCGTTCTAGTTATGCTTGTCGAGCATCAGAACTGCGAAAATTTTGAGTTTATCAAGCGTTTCTTGCCTCCAAACTGCCATATCTCGCGAACGGAATGACCAATCCGCAAAATTTCTGTTGCATCTGAAAGTAGAAACTCGCCCGATTACAACGGTGTGCGTACTTTTCCCCTAGGCCGTTCTTGTTATTCGTTTCGAGCATCAGAACCGCGAAAATTTTGTGTTTCTCAAGCGTTTCTTACATCCAAACTGCCATATCTCGCGAACGGATTGACCAATCCGCAAAATTTCTGTTGCATCTGAAAGTAGAAACGCGCCCGATTACAACGGTATGCGTACTTTTCCCCTAGCCCGTTCTAGTTATTCGTTTCGAGCATCAGAACTGCGAAACTTTTGAGTTTCTCAAGCGTTTCTTACTTCCAAACTGCCATATCTCGCGAACGGATTGACCAATCCGCAAAATTTCTGTTGCATCTCAAAGTAGAAACTCGCCCGATTACAACACTATGCGTACTTTTCCCCTAGGCCGTTCTAGTTATTCGTTTCGAGCATCAGAACTGCGAAAATTTTGAGTTTATCAAGCGTTTCTTACTTCCAAACTGCCATATCTCGCGAACGGATTGACCAATCCGCAAAATTTCTGTTGCATCTGAAAGTAGAAACTCGCCCGATTACAACGGTATGCGTACTTTTCCCCTAGCCCGTTCTAGTTATTCGTTTCGAGCAACAGAACTGCGAAAATTTTGAGTTTTTCAAGCGTTGCTTATCTCCAAACTGCCATATCTCGCGAACGGATTGACCAATCCGCAAAATTTCTGTTGCATCTGAAAGTAGAAACTCGCCCGATTACAACGGTGTGCGTACTTTTCCCCTAGGCCGTTCTAGTTATTCGTTTCGAGCATCAGATCTGCGAAAATTTTGAGTTTCTCGAGCGTTTCTTACATCCAAACTGCCATATCTCGCGAACGGATTGACCAATCCGCAAAATTTCTGCTGCATCTGAAAGTAGAAATTCGCCCGATTACAAATGTATGCGTACTTTTCCCCTAGCCCGTTCTAGTTATTCGTTTCGAGCAACAGAACTGCGAAAATTTTGAGTTTCTCAAGCGTTGCTTACCTCCAAACTGCCATATCTCGCGAACGGATTGACCAATCCGCAAAATTTCTGCTGCGTCTGAAAGTAGAAACTCGCCCGATTACAACGGTGTGCGTACTTTTCCCCTAGGCCGTTCTAGTTATGCTTGTCGAGCATCAGAACTGCGAAAATTTTGAGTTTATCAAGCGTTTCTTGCCTCCAAACTGCCATATCTCGCGAACGGAATGACCAATCCGCAAAATTTCTGTTGCATCTGAAAGTAGAAGCTCGCCCGATTACAACGGTGTGCGTTCTTTTCCCCTAGGCCGTTCTAGTTATTCGTTTCGAGCATCAGAACTGCGAAAATTTTGAGTTTTTCAAGCGTTGCTTATCTCCAAACTGCCATATCTCGCGAACGGATTGACCAATCCGCAAAATTTTTGTTGCATCTGAAAGTAGAAACACGCCCGATTACAACGGTGTGCGTACTTTTCCCCTATGCCGTTCTAGTTATTCGTTTCGAGCATCAGAACTGCGAAAATTTTGAGTTTATCAAGCGTTTCTTACCTCCAAACTGCCATATCTCGCGAACGGATTGACCAATCCGCAAAATTTCGGTTGCATCTGAAAGTAGAAACTCGCCCGATTACAACGGTGTGCGTACTTTTCCCCTAGGCCGTTCTTGTTATTCGTTTCGAGCATCAGAACCGCGAAAATTTTGTGTTTCTCAAGCGTTTCTTACATCCAAACTGCCATATCTCGGGAACGGATTGACCAATCCGCAAAATTTCTGTTGCATCTGAAAGTAGAAACTCGCCCGATTACAACGGTATGCGTACTTTTCCCCTAGCCCGTTCTAGTTATTCGTTTCGAGCATCAGAACTGCGAAAATTTTGAGTTTCTCAAGCGTTTCTTACTTCCAAACTGCCATATCTCGCGAACGGATTGACCAATCCGCAAAATTTCTGTTGCATCTCAAAGTAGAAATTCGCCCGATTACAAATGTATGCGTACTTTTCCCCTAGCCCGTTCTAGTTATTCGTTTCGAGCAACAGAACTGCGAAAATTTTGAGTTTCTCAAGCGTTGCTTACCTCCAAACTGCCATATCTCGCGAACGGATTGACCAATCCGCAAAATTTCTGTTGCATCTGAAAGTAGAAACTCGCCCGATTACAACACTATGCGTACTTTTCCCCTAGGCCGTTCTAGTGTTTCGTTTCGAGCATCAGAACTGCGAAAATTTTGAGTTTCTCAAGCGTTTCTTACCTCCAAACTGCCATATCTCGCGAACGGATTGACCAATCCGCAAAATTTCTGTTGCATCTGAAAGTAGAAACTCGCCCGATTACAACGGTATGCGTACTTTTCCCCTAGCCCGTTCTAGTTATTCGTTTCGAGCAACAGAACTGCGAAAATTTTGAGTTTTTCAAGCGTAGCTTATCTCCAAACTGCCATATCTCGCGAACGGATTGACCAATCCGCAAAATTTCTGTTGCATCTGAAAGTAGAAACTCGCCCGATTACAACGGTATGCGTACTTTTCCCCTAGCCCGTTCTAGTTATTCGTTTCGAGCATCAGAACTGCGAAAATTTTGAGTTTCTCAAGCGTTGCTTACCTCCAAACTGCCATATCTCGCGAACGGATTGGCAAATCCGCAAAATTTCTGTTGCATCTGAAAGTAGAAACTCGCCCGATTACAACGGTGTGCGTACTTTTCCCCTAGGCCGTTCTAGTTATTCGTTTCGACCATCAGAACTGCGAAAATTTTGAGTTTCTCGAGCGTTTCTTACATCCAAACTGCCATATCTCGCGAACGGATTGACCAATCCGCAAAATTTCTGTTGCATCTGAAAGTAGAAATTCGCCCGATTACAACTGTATGCGTACTTTTCCCCTAGGCCGTTCTAGTTATTCGTTTCGAGCATCAGAACTGCGAAAATTTTGAGTTTCTCAAGCGTTTCTTACCTCCAAACTGCCATATCTCGCGAACGGATTGACCAATCCGCAAAATTTCTGTTGCATCTGAAAGTAGAAACTCGCCCGATTACAACACTATGCGTACTTTTCCCCTAGGCCGTTCTAGTTATGCTTGTCGAGCATCAGAACTGCGAAAATTTTGAGTTTCTCAAGCGTTTCTTACCTCCAAACTGCCATATCTCGCGAACGGATTGACCAATCCGCAAAATTTCTGTTGCATCTGATAGTAGAAACTCGCCCGACTACAACGGTGTGCGTACTTTTCCCCTAGGCCGTTCTAGTTATTCGTTTCGAGCATCAGAACTGCGAAAATTTTGAGTTTCTCAAGCGTTTCTTACCTCCAAACTGCCATATCTCGCGAACGGAATGACCAATCCGCAAAATTTCTGTTGCATCTGAAAGTAGAAACTCGCCCGATTACAACGGTGTGCGTACTTTTCCCCTAGGCCGTTCTTGTTATTCGTTTCGAGCATCAGAACCGCGAAAATTTTGTGTTTCTCAAGCGTTTCTTACCTCCAAACTGCCATATCTCGCGAACGGATTGACCAATCCGCAAAATTTCTGTTGCATCTGAAAGTAGAAACTCGCCCGATTACAACGGTGTGCGTACTTTTCCCCTAGGCCGTTCTAGTTATGCTTGTCGAGCATCAGAACTGCGAAAATTTTGAGTTTCTCAAGCGTTTCTTACCTCCAAACTGCCATATCTCGCGAACGGATTGACCAATTCGCAAAATTTCTGTTGCATCTGAAAGTAGAAACTCGCCCGATTACAACGGTGTGCGTACTTTTCCCCTAGGCCGTTCTAGTTATTCGTTTCGAGCATCAGATCTGCGAAAATTTTGAGTTTCTCGAGCGTTTCTTACATCCAAACTGCCATATCTCGCGAACGGATTGACCAATCCGCAAAATTTCTGTTGCATCTGAAAGTAGAAATTCGCCCGATTACAAATGTATGCGTACTTTTCCCCTAGCCCGTTCTAGTTATTCGTTTCGAGCAACAGAACTGCGAAAATTTTGAGTTTCTCAAGCGTTGCTTACCTCCAAACTGCCATATCTCGCGAACGGATTGAACAATCCGCAAAATTTCTGTTGCATCTGAAAGTAGAAACTCGCCCGATTACAACGGTGTGCGTACTTTTCCCCAAGGCCGTTCTAGTTATGCTTGTCGAGCATCAGAACTGCGAAAATTTTGAGTTTATCAAGCGTTTCTTGCCTCCAAACTGCCATATCTCGCGAACGGAATGACCAATCCGCAAAATTTCTGTTGCATCTGAAAGTAGAAACTCGCCCGATTACAACGGTGTGCGTACTTTTCCCCTAGGCCGTTCTTGTTATTCGTTTCGAGCATCAGAACCGCGAGAATTTTGTGATTCTCAAGCGTTTCTTACATCCAAACTGCCATATCTCGCGAACGGATTGACCAATCCGCAAAATTTCTGTTGCATCTGAAAGTAGAAACTCGCCCGATTACAAACGTTGTGCGTACTTTTCCCTAGGCCGTTCTAGTTATGCTTGTCGAGCATCAGAACTGCGAAAATTTTGAGTTTCTCAAGCGTTTCTTACCTCCAACTGCCATATCTCGCGAACGGATTGACCAATTCGCAAAATTTCTGTTGCATCTGAAAGTAGAAACTCGCCCTATTACAACGGTGTGCGTACTTTTCCCCTAGGCCGTTCTAGTTATTCGTTTCGAGCATCAGATCTGCGAAAATTTTGAGTTTCTCGAGCGTTTCTTACATCCAAACTGCCATATCTCGCGAACGGATTGACCAATCCGCAAAATTTCTGCTGCATCTGAAAGTAGAAATTCGCCCGATTACAAATGTATGCGTACTTTTCCCCTAGCCCGTTCTAGTTATTCGTTTCGAGCAACAGAACTGCGAAAATTTTGAGTTTCTCAAGCGTTGCTTACCTCCAAACTGCCATATCTCGTGAACGATTTGACCAATCCGCAAAATTTCTGTTGCATCTGAAAGTAGAAACTCGCCCGATTACAACGGTGTGCGTACTTTTCCCCTAGGCCGTTCTAGTTATGCTTGTCGAGCATCAGAACTGCGAAAATTTTGAGTTTATCAAGCGTTTCTTGCCTCCAACTGCCATATCTCGCGAACGGAATGACCAATCCGCAAAATTTCTGTTGCATCTGAAAGTAGAAACTCGCCCGATTACAACGGTGTGCGTACTTTTCCCCTAGGCCGTTCTTGTTATTCGTTTCGAGCATCAGAACCGCGAAAATTTTGTGTTTCTCAAGCGTTTCTTACATCCAAACTGCCATATCTCGCGAACGGATTGACCAATCCGCAAAATTTCTGTTGCATCTGAAAGTATAAACGCGCCCGATTACAACGGTATAGCGTACTTTTCCCCTAGCCCGTTCTAGTTATTCGTTTCGAGCATCAGAACTGCGAAACTTTGAGTTTCTCAAGCGTTTTCTTACTTCCAAACTGCCATATCTCGCGAACGGATTGACCAATCCGCAAATTTCTGTTGCATCTCAAAGTAGAAACTCGCCCGATTACAACACTATGCGTACTTTTCCCCTAGGCCGTTCTAGTTATTCGTTTCGAGCATCAGAACTGCGAAAATTTTGAGTTTATCAAGCGTTTCTTACTTCCAAACTGCCATATCTCGCGAACGGATTGACCAATCCGCAAAATTTCTGTTGCATCTGAAAGTAGAAACTCGCCCGATTACAACGGTATGCGTACTTTTCCCCTAGCCCGTTCTAGTTATTCGTTTCGAGCAACAGAACTGCGAAAATTTTGAGTTTTTCAAGCGTTGCTTATCTCCAAACTGCCATATCTCGCGAACGGATTGACCAATCCGCAAAATTTCTGTGCATCTGAAAGTAGAAACTCGCCCGATTACAACGGTGTGCGTACTTTCCCCTAGGCCGTTCTAGTTATTCGTTCGAGCATCAGATCTGCGAAAATTTTGAGTTTCTCGAGCGTTTCTTACATCCAAACTGCCATATCTCGCGAACGGATGACCAATCCGCAAAATTTCTGCTGCATCTGAAAGTAGAAATTCGCCCGATTACAAATGTATGCGTACTTTTCCCCTAGCCCGTTCTAGTTATTCGTTTCGAGCAACAGAACTGCGAAAATTTTGAGTTTCTCAAGCGTTGCTTACCTCCAAACTGCCATATCTCGCGAACGGATTGACCAATCCGCAAAATTTCTGCTGCGTCTGAAAGTAGAAACTCGCCCGATTACAACGGTGTGCGTACTTTTCCCCTAGGCCGTTCTAGTTATGCTTGTCGAGCATCAGAACTGCGAAAATTTTGAGTTTATCAAGCGTTTCTTGCCTCCAAACTGCCATATCTCGCGAACGGAATGACCAATCCGCAAAATTTCTGTTGCATCTGAAAGTAGAAGCTCGCCCGATTACAACGGTGTGCGTTCTTTTCCCCTAGGCCGTTCTAGTTATTCGTTTCGAGCATCAGAACCTGCGAAAATTTTGAGTTTTTCAAGCGTTGCTTATCTCCAAACTGCCATATCTCGCGAACGGATTGACCAATCCGCAAAATTTTTGTTGCATCTGAAAGTAGAAACACGCCCGATTACAACGGGTGTGCGTACTTTTCCCCTATGCCGTTCTAGTTATTCGTTTCGAGCATCAGAACTGCGAAAATTTTGAGTTTATCAAGCGTTTCTTACCTCCAAACTGCCATATCTCGCGAACGGATTGACCAATCCGCAAAATTTCGGTTGCATCTGAAAGTAGAAACTCGCCCGATTACAACGGTGTGCGTACTTTTCCCCTAGGCCGTTCTTGTTATTCGTTTCGAGCATCAGAACCGCGAAAATTTTGTGTTTCTCAAGCGTTTCTTACATCCAAACTGCCATATCTCGGGAACGGATTGACCAATCCGCAAAATTTCTGTTGCATCTGAAAGTAGAAACTCGCCCGATTACAACGGTATGCGTACTTTTCCCCTAGCCCGTTCTAGTTATTCGTTTCGAGCATCAGAACTGCGAAAATTTTGAGTTTCTCAAGCGTTTCTTACTTCCAAACTGCCATATCTCGCGAACGGATTGACCAATCCGCAAATTTCTGTTGCATCTCAAAGTAGAAACTCGCCCGATTACAACGGTGTGCGTACTTTTCCCCTAGGCCGTTCTTGTTATTCGTTTCGAGCATCAGAACCGCGAAAATTTTGTGTTTCTCAAGCGTTTCTTACATCCAAACTGCCATATCTCGCGAACGGATTGACCAATCCGCAAAATTTCTGCTGCGTCTGAAAGTAGAAACTCGCCCGATTACAACGGTGTGCGTACTTTTCCCCTAGGCCGTTCTAGTTATGCTTGTCGAGCATCAGAACTGCGAAAATTTTGAGTTTATCAAGCGTTTCTTGCCTCCAAACTGCCATATCTCGCGAACGGAATGACCAATCCGCAAAATTTCTGTTGCATCTGAAAGTAGAAGCTCGCCCGATTACAACGGTGTGCGTTCTTTTCCCCTAGGCCGTTCTAGTTATTCGTTTCGAGCATCAGAACTGCGAAAATTTTGAGTTTTTCAAGCGTTGCTTATCTCCAAACTGCCATATCTCGCGAACGGATTGACCAATCCGCAAAATTTTTGTTGCATCTGAAAGTAGAAACACGCCCGATTACAACGGTGTGCGTACTTTTCCCCTATGCCGTTCTAGTTATTCGTTTCGAGCATCAGAACTGCGAAAATTTTGAGTTTATCAAGCGTTTCTTACCTCCAAACTGCCATATCTCGCGAACGGATTGACCAATCCGCAAAATTTCTGTTGCATCTGAAAGTAGAAACTCGCCCGATTACAACGGTGTGCGTACTTTTCCCCTAGGCCGTTCTTGTTATTCGTTTCGAGCATCAGAACCGCGAAAATTTTGTGTTTCTCAAGCGTTTCTTACATCCAAACTGCCATATCTCGGGAACGGATTGACCAATCCGCAAAATTTCTGTTGCATCTGAAGGTAGAAACTCGCCCGATTACAACGGTATGCGTACTTTTCCCCTAGCCCGTTCTAGTTATTCGTTTCGAGCATCAGAACTGCGAAAATTTTGAGTTTCTCAAGCGTTTCTTACTTCCAAACTGCCATATCTCGCGAACGGATTGACCAATCCGCAAAATTTCTGTTGCATCTCAAAGTAGAAACTCGCCCGATTACAACGGTGTGCGTACTTTTCCCCTAGGCCGTTCTTGTTATTCGTTTCGAGCATCAGAACCGCGAAAATTTTGTGTTTCTCAAGCGTTTCTTACATCCAAACTGCCATATCTCGCGAACGGATTGACCAATCCGCAAAATTTCTGTTGCATCTGAAAGTAGAAACTCGCCCGATTACAACGGTATGCGTACTTTTCCCCTAGCCCGTTCTAGTTATTCGTTTCGAGCATCAGAACTGCGAAAATTTTGAGTTTCTCAAGCGTTTCTTACTTCCAAACTGCCATATCTCGCGAACGGATTGACCAATCCGCAAAATTTCTGTTGCATCTCAAAGTAGAAACTCGCCCGATTACAACACTATGCGTACTTTTCCCCTAGGCCGTTCTAGTTATTCGTTTCGAGTATCAGAACTGCGAAAATTTTGAGTTTCTCAAGCGTTTCTTACCTCCAAACTGCCATATCTCGCGAACGGAATGACCAATCCGCAAAATTTCTGTTGCATCTGAAAGTAGAAACTCGCCCGATTACAACGGTGTGCGTACTTTTCCCCTAGACCGTTCTAGTTATGCTTGTCGAGCATCAGAACTGCGAAAATTTTGAGTTTCTCGAGCGTTTCTTACCTCCAAACTGCCATATCTCGCGAACGGATTGACCAATCCGCAAAATTTCTGTTGCATCTGAATGTAGAAACTCGCCCGATTACAACACTATGCGTACTTTTTCCCTAGGCCGTTCTAGTTATTCGTTTCGAGCATCAGAACTGCGAAAATTTTGAGTTTCTCAAGCGTTTCTTACTTCCAAACTGCCATATCTCGCGAACGGATTGACCAACCCGCAAAATTTCTGTTGCATCTGAAGGTAGAAACTCGCCCGATTACAACGGTATGCGTACTTTTCCCCTAGGCCGTTCTAGTTATTCGTTTCGAGCATCAGAACTGCGAAAATTTTGAGTTTCTCAAGCGTTTCGTACCTCCAAACTGCCATATCTCGCGAACGGATTGACCAATCCGCAAAATTTCTGTTGCATCTGAAAGTAGAAACTCGCCCGATTACAACACTATGCGTACTTTTCCCCTAGGCCGTTCTAGTTATTCGTTTCGAGCATCAGAACTGCGATAATTTTGAGTTTCTCAAGCGTTTCTTACTTCCAAACTGCCATATCTCGCGAACGGATTGACCAATCCGCAAAATTTCTGTTGCATCTGAAGGTAGAAACTCGCCCGATTACAACGGTGTGCGTACTTTTCCCCTAGGCCGTTCTAGTTATTCGTTTCGAGCATCAGAACTGCGAAAATTTTGAGTTTCTCAAGCGTTTCTTACTTCCAAACTGCCATATCTCGCGAACGGATTGACCAACCCGCAAAATTTCTGTTGCATCTGAAAGTAGAAACTCGCCCGATTGCAACGGTATGCGTACTTTCCCCTAGCCCGTTCTAGTTATTCGTTTCGAGCATCAGAACTGCGAAAATTTTGAGTTTCTCAAGCGTTGCTTATCTCCAAACTGCCATATCTCGCGAACGGATTGACCAATCCGCAAAATTTCTGTTGCGTCTGAAAGTAGAAACTCGCCCGATTACAACGGTGTGCGTACTTTTCCCCTAGGCCGTTCTAGTTATTCGTTTCGAGCATCAGATCTGCGAAAATTTTGAGTTTCTCGAGCGTTTCTTACATCCAAACTGCCATATCTCGCGAACGGATTGACCAATCCGCAAAATTTCTGCTGCATCTGAAAGTAGAAATTCGCCCGATTACAAATGTATGCGTACTTTTCCCCTAGCCTGTTCTAGTTATTCGTTTCGAGCAACAGAACTGCGAAAATTTTGAGTTTCTCAAGCGTTGCTTACCTCCAAACTGCCATATCTCGCGAACGGATTGACCAATCCGCAAAATTTCTGCTGCATCTGAAAGTAGAAACTCGCCCGATTACAACGGTGTGCGTACTTTTCCCCTAGGCCGTTCTAGTTATGCTTGTCGAGCATCAGAACTGCGAAAATTTTGAGTTTATCAAGCGTTTCTTGCCTCCAAACTGCCATATCTCGCGAACGGAATGACCAATCCGCAAAATTTCTGTTGCATCTGAAAGTAGAAACTCGCCCGATTGCAACGGTGTGCGTACTTTTCCCCTAGGCCGTTCTTGTTATTCGTTTCGAGCATCAGAACCGCGAAAATTTTGTGTTTCTCAAGCGTTTCTTACATCCAAACTGCCATATCTCGCGAACGGATTGACCAATCCGCAAAATTTCTGTTGCATCTGAAAGTAGAAACTCGCCCGATTACAACGGTATGCGTACTTTTCCTCTAGCCCGTTCTAGTTATTCGTTTCGAGCATCAGAACTGCGAAAATTTTGAGTTTCTCAAGCGTTTCTTACTTCCAAACTGCCATATCTCGCGAACGGATTGACCAATCCGCAAAATTTCTGTTGCATCTCAAAGTAGAAACTCGCCCGATTACAACACTATGCGTACTTTTCCCCTAGGCCGTTCTAGTTATTCGTTTCGAGCATCAGAACTGCGAAAATTTTGAGTTTCTCAAGCGTTTCTTACTTCCAAACTGCCATATCTCGCGAACGGATTGACCAATCCGCAAAATTTCTGTTGCATCTCAAAGTAGAAACTCGCCCGATTACAACACTATGCGTACTTTTCCCCTAGGCCGTTCTAGTTATTCGTTTCGAGCATCAGAACTGCGAAAATTTTGAGTTTCTCAAGCGTTTCTTAATTCCAAACTGCCATATCTCGCGAACGCATTGACCAATCCGCAAAATTTCTGTTGCATCTCAAAGTAGAAACTCGCCCGATTACAACACTATGCGTACTTTTCCCCTAGGCCGTTCTAGTTATTCGTTTCGAGCATCAGAACTGCGAAAATTTTGAGTTTCTCAAGCGTTTCTTACCTCCAAACTGCCATATCTCGCGAACGGAATGACCAAACCGCAAAATTTCTGTTGCATCTGAAAGTAGAAACTCGCCCGATTACAACGGTGTGCGTACTTTTCCCCTAGACCGTTCTAGTTATTCGTTTCGAGCATCAGAACTGCGAAAATTTTGAGTTTATCAAGCGTTTCTTACCTCCAAACTGCCATATCTCGCGAACGGATTGACCAATCCGCAAAATTTCTGTTGCATCTGAAAGTAGATACTCGCCCGATTACAACGGTATGCGTACTTTTCCCCTAGCCCGTTCTAGTTATTCGTTTCGAGCAACAGAACTGCGAAAATTTTGAGTTTTTCAAGCGTTGCTTATCTCCAAACTGCCATATCTCGCGAACGGATTGACCAATCCGCAAAATTTCTGTTGCATCTGAAAGTAGAAACTCGCCCGATTACAACGGTATGCGTACTTTTCCCCTAGCCCGTTCTAGTTATTCGTTTCGAGCATCAGAACTGCGAAAATTTTGAGTTTCTCAAGCGTTTCTTACTTCCAAACTGCCATATCTCGCGAACGGATTGACCAATCCGCAAAATTTCTGTTGCATCTCAAAGTAGAAACTCGCCCGATTACAACACTATGCGTACTTTTCCCCTAGGCCGTTCTAGTTATTCGTTTCGAGCATCAGAACTGCGAAAATTTTGAGTTTCTCAAGCGTTTCTTACCTCCAAACTGCCATATCTCGCGAACGGAATGACCAATCCGCAAAATTTCTGTTGCATCTGAAAGTAGAAACTCGCCCGATTACAACGGTGTGCGTACTTTTCCCCTAGACCGTTCTAGTTATGCTTGTCGAGCATCAGAACTGCGAAAATTTTGAGTTTCTCGAGCGTTTCTTACCTCCAAACTGCCATATCTCGCGAACGGATTGACCAATCCGCAAAATTTCTGTTGCATCTGAAAGTAGAAACTCGCCCGATTACAACACTATGCGTACTTTTTCCCTAGGCCGTTCTAGTTATTCGTTTCGAGCATCAGAACTGCGAAAATTTTGAGTTTCTCAAGCGTTTCTTACTTCCAAACTGCCATATCTCGCGAACGGATTGACCAATCCGCAAAATTTCTGTTGCATCTGAAAGTAGAAACTCGCCCGATTACAACGGTGTGCGTAGTTTTCCCCTAGGCCGTTCTAGTTATGCTTGTCGAGCATCAGAACTGCGAAAATTTTGAGTTTCTCGAGCGTTTCTTACCTCCAAACTGCCATATCTCGCGAACGGATTGACCAATCCGCAAAATTTCTGTTGCATCTGAAAGTAGAAACTCGCCCGATTACAACACTATGCGTACTTTTCCCCTAGGCCGTTCTAGTTATTCGTTTCGAGCATCAGAACTGCGATAATTTTGAGTTTCTCAAGCGTTTCTTACTTCCAAACTGCCATATCTCGCGAACGGATTGACCAATCCGCAAAATTTCTGTTGCATCTGAAGGTAGAAACTCGCCCGATTACAACGGTGTGCGTACTTTTCCCCTAGGCCGTTCTAGTTATTCGTATCGAGCATCAGAACTGCGAAAATTTTGAGTTTCTCAAGCGTTTCTTACTTCCAAACTGCCATATCTCGCGAACGGATTGACCAACCCGCAAAATTTCTGTTGCATCTGAAGGTAGAAACTCGCCCGATTGCAACGGTATGCGTACTTTTCCCCTAGGCCGTTCTAGTTATTCGTTTCGAGCATCAGAACTGCGAAAATTTTGAGTTTCTCAAGCGTTTCTTACTTCCAAACTGCCATATCTCGCGAACGGATTGACCAATCCGCAAAATTTCTGTTGCATCTGAAGGTAGAAACTCGCCCGATTACAACGGTATGCGTACTTTTCCCCTAGGCCGTTCTAGTTATGCTTGTCGAGCATCAGATCTGCGAAAATTTTGAGTTTCTCCAGCGTTTCTTACGTCCAAACTGCCATATCTCGCGAACGGATTGACCAATCCGCAAAATTTCTGTTGCATCTGAAAGTAGAAACTCGCCCGATTACAACGGTGTGCGTACTTTTCCCCTAGGCCGTTCTAGTTATGCTTGTCGAGCATCAGAACTGCGAAAATTTTGAGTTTCTCAAGCGTTGCTTACCTCCAAACTGCCATATCTCGCGAACGGATTGAACAATCCGCAAAATTTCTGTTGCATCTGAAAGTAGAAACTCGCCCGATTACAACGGTGTGCGTACTTTTCCCCTAGGCCGTTCTAGTTATGCTTGTCGAGCATCAGAACTGCGAAAATTTTGAGTTTATCAAGCGTTTCTTGCCTCCAAACTGCCATATCTCGCGAACGGAATGACCAATCCGCAAAATTTCTGTTGCATCTGAAAGTAGAAACTCGCCCGATTACAACGGTGTGCGTACTTTTCCCCTAGGCCGTTCTTGTTATTCGTTTCGAGCATCTGAACCGCGAGAATTTTGTGATTCTCAAGCGTTTCTTACATCCAAACTGCCATATCTCGCGAACGGATTGACCAATCCGCAAAATTTCTGTTGCATCTGAAAGTAGAAACTCGCCCGATTACAACGGTATGCGTACTTTTCCCCTAGCCCGTTCTAGTTATTCGTTTCGAGCATCAGAACTGCGAAAATTTTGAGTTTCTCAAGCGTTTCTTACTTCCAAACTGCCATATCTCGCGAACGGATTGACCAATCCGCAAAATTTCTGTTGCATCTGAAAGTAGAAACTCGCCCGATTACAACGGTATGCGTACTTTTACCCTAGCCCGTTCTAGTTATTCGTTTCGAGCATCAGAACTGCGAAAATTTTGAGTTTCTCAAGCGTTTCTTACCTCCAAACTGCCATATCTCGCGAACGGAATGACCAAACCGCAAAATTTCTGTTGCATCTGAAAGTAGAAACTCGCCCGATTACAACGGTGTGCGTACTTTTCCCCTAGACCGTTCTAGTTATTCGTTTCGAGCATCAGAACTGCGAAAATTTTGAGTTTTTCAAGCGTTGCTTATCTCCAAACTGCCATATCTCGCGAACGGATTGACCAATCCGCAAAATTTCTGTTGCATCTGAAAGTAGAAACTCGCCCGATTACAACGGTGTGCGTACTTTTCCCCTAGGCCGTTCTAGTTATTCGTTTCGAGCATCAGATCTGCGAAAATTTTGAGTTTCTCGAGCGTTTCTTACATCCAAACTGCCATATCTCGCGAACGGATTGACCAATCCGCAAAATTTCTGCTGCATCTGAAAGTAGAAATTCGCCCGATTACAAATGTATGCGTACTTTTCCCCTAGCCCGTTCTAGTTATTCGTTTCGAGCAACAGAACTGCGAAAATTTTGAGTTTCTCAAGCGTTGCTTACCTCCAAACTGCCATATCTCGTGAACGGATTGACCAATCCGCAAAATTTCTGTTGCATCTGAAAGTAGAAACTCGCCCGATTACAACGGTGTGCGTACTTTTCCCCTAGGCCGTTCTAGTTATGCTTGTCGAGCATCAGAACTGCGAAAATTTTGAGTTTATCAAGCGTTTCTTGCCTCCAAACTGCCATATCTCGCGAACGGATTGACCAATCCGCAAAATTTCTGTTGCATCTGAAAGTAGAAACTCGCCCGATTACAACGGTGTGCGTACTTTTCCCCTAGCCCGTTCTAGTTATTCGTTTCGAGCATCAGAACTGCGAAAATTTTGAGTTTCTCAGGCGTTTCTTACTTCCAAACTGCCATATCTCGCGAACGGATTGACCAATCCGCAAAATTTCTGTTGCATCTCAAAGTAGAAACTCGCCCGATTACAACACTATGCGTACTTTTACCCTAGCCCGTTCTAGTTATTCGTTTCGAGCATCAGAACTGCGAAAATTTTGAGTTTCTCAAGCGTTTCTTACCTCCAAACTGCCATATCTCGCGAACGGAATGACCAAACCGCAAAATTTCTGTTGCATCTGAAAGTAGAAACTCGCCCGATTACAACGGTGTGCGTACTTTTCCCCTAGACCGTTCTAGTTATTCGTTTCGAGCATCAGAACTGCGAAAATTTTGAGTTTTTCAAGCGTTGCTTATCTCCAAACTGCCATATCTCGCGAACGGATTGACCAATCCGCAAAATTTCTGTTGCATCTGAAAGTAGAAACTCGCCCGATTACAACGGTGTGGGTACTTTTCCCCTAGGCCGTTCTAGTTATTCGTTTCGAGCATCAGATCTGCGAAAATTTTGAGTTTCTCGAGCGTTTCTTACATCCAAACTGCCATATCTCGCGAACGGATTGACCAATCCGCAAAATTTCTGCTGCATCTGAAAGTAGAAATTCGCCCGATTACAAATGTATGCGTACTTTTCCCCTAGCCCGTTCTAGTTATTCGTTTCGAGCAACAGAACTGCGAAAATTTTGAGTTTCTCAAGCGTTGCTTACCTCCAAACTGCCATATCTCGTGAACGGATTGACCAATCCGCAAAATTTCTGTTGCATCTGAAAGTAGAAACTCGCCCGATTACAACGGTGTGCGTACTTTTCCCCTAGGCCGTTCTAGTTATGCTTGTCGAGCATCAGAACTGCGAAAATTTTGAGTTTATCAAGCGTTTCTTGCCTCCAAACTGCCATATCTCGCGAACGGATTGACCAATCCGCAAAATTTCTGTTGCATCTGAAAGTAGAAGCTCGCCCGATTACAACGGTGTGCGTACTTTTCCCCTAGCCCGTTCTAGTTATTCGTTTCGAGCATCAGAACTGCGAAAATTTTGAGTTTCTCAGGCGTTTCTTACTTCCAAACTGCCATATCTCGCGAACGGATTGACCAATCCGCAAAATTTCTGTTGCATCTCAAAGTAGAAACTCGCCCGATTACAACACTATGCGTACTTTTCCCCTAGGCCGTTCTAGTTATTCGTTTCGAGCATCAGAACTGCGAAAATTTTGAGTTTCTCAAGCGTTTCTTAATTCCAAACTGCCATATCTCGCGAACGGATTGACCAATCCGCAAAATTTCTGTTGCATCTCAAAGTAGAAACTCGCCCGATTACAACACTATGCGTACTTTTCCCCTAGGCCGTTCTAGTTATTCGTTTCGAGCATCAGAACTGCGAAAATTTTGAGTTTCTCAAGCGTTTCTTACCTCCAAACTGCCATATCTCGCGAACGGAATGACCAAACCGCAAAATTTCTGTTGCATCTGAAAGTAGAAACTCGCCCGATTACAACGGTGTGCGTACTTTTCCCCTAGACCGTTCTAGTTATTCGTTTCGAGCATCAGAACTGCGAAAATTTTGAGTTTATAAAGCGTTTCTTACCTCCAAATTGCCATATCTCGCGAACGGATTGACCAATCCGCAAAATTTCTGTTGCATCTGAAAGTAGAAACTCGCCCGATTACAACGGTATGCGTACTTTTCCCCTAGCCCGTTCTAGTTATTCGTTTCGAGCAACAGAACTGCGAAAATTTTGAGTTTTTCAAGCGTTGCTTATCTCCAAACTGCCATATCTCGCGAACGGATTGACCAATCCGCAAAATTTCTGTTGCATCTGAAAGTAGAAACTCGCCCGATTACAACGGTGTGCGTACTTTTCCCCTAGGCCGTTCTAGTTATTCGTTTCGAGCATCAGATCTGCGAAAATTTTGAGTTTCTCGAGCGTTTCTTACATCCAAACTGCCATATCTCGCGAACGGATTGACCAATCCGCAAAATTTCTGCTGCATCTGAAAGTAGAAATTCGCCCGATTACAAATGTATGCGTACTTTTCCCCTAGCCCGTTCTAGTTATTCGTTTCGAGCAACAGAACTGCGAAAATTTTGAGTTTCTCAAGCGTTGCTTACCTCCAAACTGCCATATCTCGCGAACGGATTGACCAATCCGCAAAATTTCTGTTGCATCTGAAAGCAGAAACTCGCCCGATTACAACGGTGTGCGTACTTTTCCCCTAGGCCGTTCTAGTTATGCTTGTCGAGCATCAGAACTGCGAAAATTTTGAGTTTATCAAGCGTTTCTTGCCTCCAAACTGCCATATCTCGCGAACGGAATGACCAATCCGCAAAATTTCTGTTGCATCTGAAAGTAGAAACTCGCCCGATTACAACGGTGTGCGTATGTGCGTACTTTTCCCCTAGACCGTTCTTGTTATTCATTTCGAGCATCAGAACCGCGAAAATTTTGTGTTTCTCAAGCGTTTCTTACATCCAAACTGCCATATCTCGCGAACGGATTGACCAATCCGCAAAATTTCTGTTGCATCTGAAAGTAGAAACTCGCCCGATTACAACGGTATGCGTACTTTTCCCCTAGCCCGTTCTAGTTATTCGTTTCGAGCATCAGAACTGCGAAAATTTTGAGTTTCTCAAGCGTTTCTTACTTCCAAGCTGCCATATCTCGCGAACGGATTGACCAATCCACAAAATTTCTGTTGCATCTCAAAGTAGAAACTCGCCCGATTACAACACTATGCGTACTTTTCCCCTAGGCCGTTCTAGTTATTCGTTTCGAGCATCAGAACTGCGAAAATTTTGAGTTTCTCAAGCGTTTCTTACCTCCAAACTGCCATATCTCGCGAACGGAATGACCAATCCGCAAAATTTCTGTTGCATCTGAAAGTAGAAACTCGCCCGATTACAACGGTGTGCGTACTTTTCCCCTAGACCGTTCTAGTTATGCTTGTCGAGCATCAGAACTGCGAAAATTTTGAGTTTCTCGAGCGTTTCTTACCTCCAAACTGCCATATCTCGCGAACGGATTGACCAATCCGCAAAATTTCTGTTGCATCTGAAAGTAGAAACTCGCCCGATTACAACACTATGCGTACTTTTTCCCTAGGCCGTTCTAGTTATTCGTTTCGAGCATCAGAACTGCGAAAATTTTGAGTTTCTCAAGCGTTTCTTACTTCCAAACTGCCATATCTCGCGAACGGATTGACCAACCCGCAAAATTTCTGTTGCATCTGAAGGTAGAAACTCGCCCGATTACAACGGTATGCGTACTTTTCCCCTAGGCCGTTCTAGTTATTCGTTTCGAGCATCAGAACTGCGAAAATTTTGAGTTTCTCAAGCGTTTCGTACCTCCAAACTGCCATATCTCGCGAACGGATTGACCAATCCGCAAAATTTCTGTTGCATCTGAAAGTAGAAACTCGCCCGATTACAACACTATGCGTACTTTTCCCCTAGGCCGTTCTAGTTATTCGTTTCGAGCATCAGAACTGCGATAATTTTGAGTTTCTCAAGCGTTTCTTACTTCCAAACTGCCATATCTCGCGAACGGATTGACCAATCCGCAAAATTTCTGTTGCATCTGAAGGTAGAAACTCGCCCGATTACAACGGTGTGCGTACTTTTCCCCTAGGCCGTTCTAGTTATTCGTTTCGAGCATCAGAACTGCGAAAATTTTGAGTTTCTCAAGCGTTGCTTACCTCCAAACTGCCATATCTCGCGAACGGATTGACCAATCCGCAAAATTTCTGTTGCATCTCAAAGTAGAAACTCGCCCGATTACAACACTATGCGTACTTTTCCCCTAGGCCGTTCTAGTTATTCGTTTCGAGCATCAGAACTGCGAAAATTTTGAGTTTCTCAAGCGTTTCTTAATTCCAAACTGCCATATCTCGCGAACGCATTGACCAATCCGCAAAATTTCTGTTGCATCTCAAAGTAGAAACTCGCCCGATTACAACACTATGCGTACTTTTCCCCTAGGCCGTTCTAGTTATTCGTTTCGAGCATCAGAACTGCGAAAATTTTGAGTTTCTCAAGCGTTTCTTACCTCCAAACTGCCATATCTCGCGAACGGAATGACCAAACCGCAAAATTTCTGTTGCATCTGAAAGTAGAAACTCGCCCGATTACAACGGTGTGCGTACTTTTCCCCTAGACCGTTCTAGTTATTCGTTTCGAGCATCAGAACTGCGAAAATTTTGAGTTTATCAAGCGTTTCTTACCTCCAAACTGCCATATCTCGCGAACGGATTGACCAATCCGCAAAATTTCTGTTGCATCTGAAAGTAGATACTCGCCCGATTACAACGGTATGCGTACTTTTCCCCTAGCCCGTTCTAGTTATTCGTTTCGAGCAACAGAACTGCGAAAATTTTGAGTTTCTCAAGCGTTGCTTACCTCCAAACTGCCATATCTCGCGAACGGATTGACCAATCCGCAAAATTTCTGCTGCATCTGAAAGTAGAAACTCGCCCGATTACAACGGTGTGCGTACTTTTCCCCTAGGCCGTTCTAGTTATGCTTGTCGAGCATCAGAACTGCGAAAATTTTGAGTTTATCAAGCGTTTCTTGCCTCCAAACTGCCATATCTCGCGAACGGAATGACCAATCCGCAAAATTTCTGTTGCATCTGAAAGTAGAAACTCGCCCGATTACAACGGTGTGCGTACTTTTCCCCTAGGCCGTTCTTGTTATTCGTTTCGAGCATCAGAACCGCGAAAATTTTGTGTTTCTCAAGCGTTTCTTACATCCAAACTGCCATATCTCGCGAACGGATTGACCAATCCGCAAAATTTCTGTTGCATCTGAAAGTAGAAACTCGCCCGATTACAACGGTATGCGTACTTTTCCCCTAGCCCGTTCTAGTTATTCGTTTCGAGCATCAGAACTGCGAAAATTTTGAGTTTCTCAAGCGTTTCTTACTTCCAAACTGCCATATCTCGCGAACGGATTGACCAATCCGCAAAATTTCTGTTGCATCTCAAAGTAGAAACTCGCCCGATTACAACACTATGCGTACTTTTCCCCTAGGCCGTTCTAGTTATTCGTTTCGAGCATCAGAACTGCGAAAATTTTGAGTTTCTCAAGCGTTTCTTACCTCCAAACTGCCATATCTCGCGAACGGAATGACCAATCCGCAAAATTTCTGTTGCATCTGAAAGTAGAAACTCGCCCGATTACAACGGTGTGCGTACTTTTCCCCTAGACCGTTCTAGTTATGCTTGTCGAGCATCAGAACTGCGAAAATTTTGAGTTTCTCGAGCGTTTCTTACCTCCAAACTGCCATATCTCGCGAACGGATTGACCAATCCGCAAAATTTCTGTTGCATCTGAAAGTAGAAACTCGCCCGATTACAACACTATGCGTACTTTTTCCCTAGGCCGTTCTAGTTATTCGTTTCGAGCATCAGAACTGCGAAAATTTTGAGTTTCTCAAGCGTTTCTTACTTCCAATCTGCCATATCTCGCGAACGGATTGACCAATCCGCAAAATTTCTGTTGCATCTGAAAGTAGAAACTCGCCCGATTACAACGGTGTGCGTAGTTTTCCCCTAGGCCGTTCTAGTTATGCTTGTCGAGCGTCAGAACTGCGAAAATTTTGAGTTTCTCGAGCGTTTCTTACCTCCAAACTGCCATATCTCGCGAACGGATTGACCAATCCGCAAAATTTCTGTTGCATCTGAAGGTAGAAACTCGCCCGATTACAACGGTGTGCGTACTTTTCCCCTAGGCCGTTCTAGTTATTCGTATCGAGCATCAGAACTGCGAAAATTTTGAGTTTCTCAAGCGTTTCTTACTTCCAAACTGCCATATCTCGCGAACGGATTGACCAACCCGCAAAATTTCTGTTGCATCTGAAGGTAGAAACTCGCCCGATTGCAACGGTATGCGTACTTTTCCCCTAGGCCGTTCTAGTTATTCGTTTCGAGCATCAGAACTGCGAAAATTTTGAGTTTCTCAAGCGTTTCTTACTTCCAAACTGCCATATCTCGCGAACGGATTGACCAATCCGCAAAATTTCTGTTGCATCTGAAGGTAGAAACTCGCCCGATTACAACGGTATGCGTACTTTTCCCCTAGGCCGTTCTAGTTATGCTTGTCGAGCATCAGAACTGCGAAAATTTTGAGTTTCTCCAGCGTTTCTTACGTCCAAACTGCCATATCTCGCGAACGGATTGACCAATCCGCAAAATTTCTGTTGCATCTGAAAGTAGAAACTCGCCCGATTACAACGGTGTGCGTACTTTTCCCCTAGGC
Source organism: Ptiloglossa arizonensis (assembly GCF_051014685.1). Lineage (NCBI taxonomy): Eukaryota > Metazoa > Arthropoda > Insecta > Hymenoptera > Colletidae > Ptiloglossa > Ptiloglossa arizonensis. The sequence continues at coordinate 650,921 of NW_027478498.1, forward strand.
CGTTCTAGTTATGCTTGTCGAGCATCAGAACTGCGAAAATTTTGAGTTTCTCAAGCGTTGCTTACCTCCAAACTGCCATATCTCGCGAACGGATTGAACAATCCGCAAAATTTCTGTTGCATCTGAAAGTAGAAACTCGCCCGATTACAACGGTGTGCGTACTTTTCCCCTAGGCCGTTCTAGTTATGCTTGTCGAGCATCAGAACTGCGAAAATTTTGAGTTTATCAAGCGTTTCTTGCCTCCAAACTGCCATATCTCGCGAACGGAATGACCAATCCGCAAAATTTCTGTTGCATCTGAAAGTAGAAACTCGCCCGATTACAACGGTGTGCGTACTTTTCCCCTAGGCCGTTCTTGTTATTCGTTTCGAGCATCTGAACCGCGAGAATTTTGTGATTCTCAAGCGTTTCTTACATCCAAACTGCCATATCTCGCGAACGGATTGACCAATCCGCAAAATTTCTGTTGCATCTGAAAGTAGAAACTCGCCCGATTGCAACGGTATGCGTACTTTTCCCCTAGCCCGTTCTAGTTATTCGTTTCGAGCATCAGAACTGCGAAAATTTTGAGTTTCTCAAGCGTTTCTTACTTCCAAACTGCCATATCTCGCGAACGGATTGACCAATCCGCAAAATTTCTGTTGCATCTGAAAGTAGAAACTCGCCCGATTACAACGGTATGCGTACTTTTACCCTAGCCCGTTCTAGTTATTCGTTTCGAGCATCAGAACTGCGAAAATTTTGAGTTTCTCAAGCGTTTCTTACCTCCAAACTGCCATATCTCGCGAACGGAATGACCAAACCGCAAAATTTCTGTTGCATCTGAAAGTAGAAACTCGCCCGATTACAACGGTGTGCGTACTTTTCCCCTAGACCGTTCTAGTTATTCGTTTCGAGCATCAGAACTGCGAAAATTTTGAGTTTTTCAAGCGTTGCTTATCTCCAAACTGCCATATCTCGCGAACGGATTGACCAATCCGCAAAATTTCTGTTGCATCTGAAAGTAGAAACTCGCCCGATTACAACGGTGTGCGTACTTTTCCCCTAGGCCGTTCTAGTTATTCGTTTCGAGCATCAGATCTGCGAAAATTTTGAGTTTCTCGAGCGTTTCTTACATCCAAACTGCCATATCTCGCGAACGGATTGACCAATCCGCAAAATTTCTGCTGCATCTGAAAGTAGAAATTCGCCCGATTACAAATGTATGCGTACTTTTCCCCTAGCCCGTTCTAGTTATTCGTTTCGAGCAACAGAACTGCGAAAATTTTGAGTTTCTCAAGCGTTGCTTACCTCCAAACTGCCATATCTCGTGAACGGATTGACCAATCCGCAAAATTTCTGTTGCATCTGAAAGTAGAAACTCGCCCGATTACAACGGTGTGCGTACTTTTCCCCTAGGCCGTTCTAGTTATGCTTGTCGAGCATCAGAACTGCGAAAATTTTGAGTTTACCAAGCGTTTCTTGCCTCCAAACTGCCATATCTCGCGAACGGATTGACCAATCCGCAAAATTTCTGTTGCATCTGAAAGTAGAAACTCGCCCGATTACAACGGTGTGCGTACTTTTCCCCTAGCCCGTTCTAGTTATTCGTTTCGAGCATCAGAACTGCGAAAATTTTGAGTTTCTCAAGCGTTTCTTACTTCCAAACTGCCATATCTCGCGAACGGATTGACCAATCCGCAAAATTTCTGTTGCATCTCAAAGTAGAAACTCGCCCGATTACAACACTATGCGTACTTTTCCCCTAGGCCGTTCTAGTTATTCGTTTCGAGCATCAGAACTGCGAAAATTTTGAGTTTCTCAAGCGTTTCTTAATTCCAAACTGCCATATCTCGCGAACGGATTGACCAATCCGCAAAATTTCTGTTGCATCTCAAAGTAGAAACTCGCCCGATTACAACACTATGCGTACTTTTCCCCTAGGCCGTTCTAGTTATTCGTTTCGAGCATCAGAACTGCGAAAATTTTGAGTTTCTCAAGCGTTTCTTACCTCCAAACTGCCATATCTCGCGAACGGAATGACCAAACCGCAAAATTTCTGTTGCATCTGAAAGTAGAAACTCGCCCGATTACAACGGTGTGCGTACTTTTCCCCTAGACCGTTCTAGTTATTCGTTTCGAGCATCAGAACTGCGAAAATTTTGAGTTTATCAAGCGTTTCTTACCTCCAAATTGCCATATCTCGCGAACGGATTGACCAATCCGCAAAATTTCTGTTGCATCTGAAAGTAGAAACTCGCCCGATTACAACGGTATGCGTACTTTTCCCCTAGGCCGTTCTAGTTATTCGTTTCGAGCATCAGAACTGCGAAAATTTTGAGTTTCTCAAGCGTTTCTTACCTCCAAACTGCCATATCTCGCGAACGGAATGACCAATCCGCAAAATTTCTGTTGCATCTGAAAGTAGAAACTCGCCCGATTACAACGGTGTGCGTACTTTTCCCCTAGACCGTTCTAGTTATGCTTGTCGAGCATCAGAACTGCGAAAATTTTGAGTTTCTCAAGCGTTTCGTACCTCCAAACTGCCATATCTCGCGAACGGATTGACCAATCCGCAAAATTTCTGTTGCATCTGAAAGTAGAAACTCGCCCGATTACAACACTATGCGTACTTTTCCCCTAGGCCGTTCTAGTTATTCGTTTCGAGCATCAGAACTGCGATAATTTTGAGTTTCTCAAGCGTTTCTTACTTCCAAACTGCCATATCTCGCGAACGGATTGACCAATCCGCAAAATTTCTGTTGCATCTGAAGGTAGAAACTCGCCCGATTACAACGGTGTGCGTACTTTTCCCCTAGGCCGTTCTAGTTATTCGTTTCGAGCATCAGAACTGCGAAAATTTTGAGTTTCTCAAGCGTTGCTTACCTCCAAACTGCCATATCTCGCGAACGGATTGACCAATCCGCAAAATTTCTGTTGCATCTGAAAGTAGAAACTCGCCCGATTACAACGGTGTGCGTAGTTTTCCCCTAGGCCGTTCTAGTTATGCTTGTCGAGCATCAGAACTGCGAAAATTTTGAGTTTCTCGAGCGTTTCTTACATCCAAACTGCCATATCTCGCGAACGGATTGACCAATCCGCAAAATTTCTGTTGCATCTGAAAGTAGAAACTCGCCCGATTACAACGGTATGCGTACTTTTCCCCTAGCCCGTTCTAGTTATTCGTTTCGAGCAACAGAACTGCGAAAATTTTGAGTTTTTCAAGCGTTGCTTATCTCCAAACTGCCATATCTCGCGAACGGATTGACCAATCCGCAAAATTTCTGTTGCATCTGAAAGTAGAAACTCGCCCGATTACAACGGTGTGCGTACTTTTCCCCTAGGCCGTTCTAGTTATTCGTTTCGAGCATCAGATCTGCGAAAATTTTGAGTTTCTCGAGCGTTTCTTACATCCAAACTGCCATATCTCGCGAACGGATTGACCAATCCGCAAAATTTCTGCTGCATCTGAAAGTAGAAATTCGCCCGATTACAAATGTATGCGTACTTTTCCCCTAGCCCGTTCTAGTTATTCGTTTCGAGCAACAGAACTGCGAAAATTTTGAGTTTCTCAAGCGTTGCTTACCTCCAAACTGCCATATCTCGCGAACGGATTGACCAATCCGCAAAATTTCTGTTGCCTCTGAAAGCAGAAACTCGCCCGATTACAACGGTGTGCGTACTTTTCCCCTAGGCCGTTCTAGTTATGCTTGTCGAGCATCAGAACTGCGAAAATTTTGAGTTTATCAAGCGTTTCTTGCCTCCAAACTGCCATATCTCGCGAACGGAATGACCAATCCGCAAAATTTCTGTTGCATCTGAAAGTAGAAACTCGCCCGATTACAACGGTGTGCGTATGTGCGTACTTTTCCCCTAGACCGTTCTTGTTATTCGTTTCGAGCATCAGAACCGCGAAAATTTTGTGTTTCTCAAGCGTTTCTTACATCCAAACTGCCATATCTCGCGAACGGATTGACCAATCCGCAAAATTTCTGTTGCATCTGAAAGTAGAAACTCGCCCGATTACAACGGTATGCGTACTTTTCCCCTAGCCCGTTCTAGTTATTCGTTTCGAGCATCAGAACTGCGAAAATTTTGAGTTTCTCAAGCGTTTCTTACTTCCAAGCTGCCATATCTCGCGAACGGATTGACCAATCCACAAAATTTCTGTTGCATCTCAAAGTAGAAACTCGCCCGATTACAACACTATGCGTACTTTTCCCCTAGGCCGTTCTAGTTATTCGTTTCGAGCATCAGAACTGCGAAAATTTTGAGTTTCTCAAGCGTTTCTTACCTCCAAACTGCCATATCTCGCGAACGGAATGACCAATCCGCAAAATTTCTGTTGCATCTGAAAGTAGAAACTCGCCCGATTACAACGGTGTGCGTACTTTTCCCCTAGACCGTTCTAGTTATGCTTGTCGAGCATCAGAACTGCGAAAATTTTGAGTTTCTCAAGCGTTTCGTACCTCCAAACTGCCATATCTCGCGAACGGATTGACCAATCCGCAAAATTTCTGTTGCATCTGAAAGTAGAAACTCGCCCGATTACAACACTATGCGTACTTTTCCCCTAGGCCGTTCTAGTTATTCGTTTCGAGCATCAGAACTGCGATAATTTTGAGTTTCTCAAGCGTTTCTTACTTCCAAACTGCCATATCTCGCGAACGGATTGACCAATCCGCAAAATTTCTGTTGCATCTGAAGGTAGAAACTCGCCCGATTACAACGGTGTGCGTACTTTTCCCCTAGGCCGTTCTAGTTATTCGTTTCGAGCATCAGAACTGCGAAAATTTTGAGTTTCTCAAGCGTTGCTTACCTCCAAACTGCCATATCTCGCGAACGGATTGACCAATCCGCAAAATTTCTGTTGCATCTGAAAGTAGAAACTCGCCCGATTACAACGGTGTGCGTAGTTTTCCCCTAGGCCGTTCTAGTTATGCTTGTCGAGCATCAGAACTGCGAAAATTTTGAGTTTCTCGAGCGTTTCTTACATCCAAACTGCCATATCTCGCGAACGGATTGACCAATCCGCAAAATTTCTGTTGCATCTGAAAGTAGAAACTCGCCCGATTACAACGGTATGCGTACTTTTCCCCTAGCCCGTTCTAGTTATTCGTTTCGAGCAACAGAACTGCGAAAATTTTGAGTTTTTCAAGCGTTGCTTATCTCCAAACTGCCATATCTCGCGAACGGATTGACCAATCCGCAAAATTTCTGTTGCATCTGAAAGTAGAAACTCGCCCGATTACAACGGTGTGCGTACTTTTCCCCTAGGCCGTTCTAGTTATTCGTTTCGAGCATCAGATCTGCGAAAATTTTGAGTTTCTCGAGCGTTTCTTACATCCAAACTGCCATATCTCGCGAACGGATTGACCAATCCGCAAAATTTCTGCTGCATCTGAAAGTAGAAATTCGCCCGATTACAAATGTATGCGTACTTTTCCCCTAGCCCGTTCTAGTTATTCGTTTCGAGCAACAGAACTGCGAAAATTTTGAGTTTCTCAAGCGTTGCTTACCTCCAAACTGCCATATCTCGCGAACGGATTGTCCAGTCCGCAAAATTTCTGTTGCATCTGAAAGTAGAAACTCGCCCGATTACAACGGTGTGCGTACTTTTCCCCTAGGCCGTTCTAGTTATGCTTGTCGAGCATCAGAACTGCGAAAATTTTGAGTTTATCAAGCGTTTCTTGCCTCCAAACTGCCATATCTCGCGAACGGAATGACCAATCCGCAAAATTTCTGTTGCATCTGAAAGTAGAAACTCGCCCGATTACAACGGTGTGCGTATGTGCGTACTTTTCCCCTAGACCGTTCTTGTTATTCGTTTCGAGCATCAGAACCGCGAAAATTTTGTGTTTCTCAAGCGTTTCTTACATCCAAACTGCCATATCTCGCGAACGGATTGACCAATCAGCAAAATTTCTGTTGCATCTGAAAGTAGAAACTCGCCCGATTACAACGGTATGCGTACTTTTCCCCTAGCCCGTTCTAGTTATTCGTTTCGAGCATCAGAACTGCGAAAATTTTGAGTTTCTCAAGCGTTTCTTACTTCCAAACTGCCATATCTCGCGAACGGATTGACCAATCCACAAAATTTCTGTTGCATCTCAAAGTAGAAACTCGCCCGATTACAACACTATGCGTACTTTTCCCCTAGGCCGTTCTAGTTATTCGTTTCGAGCATCAGAACTGCGAAAATTTTGAGTTTCTCAAGCGTTTCTTACCTCCAAACTGCCATATCTCGCGAACGGAATGACCAATCCGCAAAATTTCTGTTGCATCTGAAAGTAGAAACTCGCCCGATTACAACGGTGTGCGTACTTTTCCCCTAGACCGTTCTAGTTATGCTTGTCGAGCATCAGAACTGCGAAAATTTTGAGTTTCTCGAGCGTTTCTTACCTCCAAACTGCCATATCTCGCGAACGGATTGACCAATCCGCAAAATTTCTGTTGCATCTGAAAGTAGAAACTCGCCCGATTGCAACGGTATGCGTACTTTTCCCCTAGGCCGTCCTAGTTATTCGTTTCGAGCATCAGAACTGCGAAAATTTTGAGTTTCTCAAGCGTTTCTTACTTCCAAACTGCCATATCTCGCGAACGGATTGACCAATCCGCAAAATTTCTGTTGCATCTGAAGGTAGAAACTCGCCCGATTACAACGGTATGCGTACTTTTCCCCTAGGCCGTTCTAGTTATGCTTGTCGAGCATCAGAACTGCGAAAATTTTGAGTTTCTCCAGCGTTTCTTACGTCCAAACTGCCATATCTCGCGAACGGATTGACCAATCCGCAAAATTTCTGTTGCATCTGAAAGTAGAAACTCGCCCGATTACAACGGTGTGCGTACTTTTCCCCTAGGCCGTTCTAGTTATGCTTGTCGAGCATCAGAACTGCGAAAATTTTGAGTTTCTCAAGCGTTTCTTACCTCCAAACTGCCATATCTCGCGAACGGAATGACCAATCCGCAAAATTTCTGTTGCATCTGAAAGTAGAAACTCGCCCGATTACAACGGTGTGCGTACTTTTCCCCTAGCCCGTTCTAGTTATTCGTTTCGAGCAACAGAACTGCGAAAATTTTGAGTTTTTCAAGCGTTGCTTATTTCCAAACTGCCATATCTCGCGAACGGATTGACCAATCCGCAAAATTTCTGTTGCATCTGAAAGTAGAAACTCGCCCGATTACAACGGTGTGCGTACTTTTCCCCTAGGCCGTTCTAGTTATGCTTGTCGAGCATCAGAACTGCGAAAATTTTGAGTTTCTCGAGCGTTTCTTACCTCCAAACTGCCATATCTCGCGAACGGATTGACCAATCCGCAAAATTTCTGTTGCATCTGAAAGTAGAAACTCGCCCGATTACAACACTATGCGTACTTTTTCCCTAGGCCGTTCTAGTTATTCGTTTCGAGCATCAGAACTGCGAAAATTTTGAGTTTCTCAAGCGTTTCTTACTTCCAAACTGCCATATCTCGCGAACGGATTGACCAACCCGCAAAATTTCTGTTGCATCTGAAAGTAGAAACTCGCCCGATTGCAACGGTATGCGTACTTTTCCCCTAGGCCGTTCTAGTTATTCGTTTCGAGCATCAGAACTGCGAAAATTTTGAGTTTCTCAAGCGTTTCTTACTTCCAAACTGCCATATCTCGCGAACGGATTGACCTATCCGCAAAATTTCTGTTGCATCTGAAGGTAGAAACTCGCCCGATTACAACGGTATGCGTACTTTTCCCCTAGGCCGTTCTAGTTATGCTTGTCGAGCATCAGAACTGCGAAAATTTTGAGTTTCTCCAGCGTTTCTTACGTCCAAACTGCCATATCTCGCGAACGGATTGACCAATCCGCAAAATTTCTGTTGCATCTGAAAGTAGAAACTCGCCCGATTACAACGGTGTGCGTACTTTTCCCCTAGGCCGTTCTAGTTATGCTTGTCGAGCATCAGAACTGCGAAAATTTTGAGTTTCGCAAGCGTTTCTTACCTCCAAACTGCCATATCTCGCGAACGGAATGACCAATCCGCAAAATTTCTGTTGCATCTGAAAGTAGAAACTCGCCCGATTACAGCGGTGTGCGTACTTTTCCCCTAGCCCGTTCTAGTTATTCGTTTCGAGCAACAGAACTGCGAAAATTTTGAGTTTTTCAAGCGTTGCTTATCTCCAAACTGCCATATCTCGCGAACGGATTGTCCAATCCGCAAAGTTTCTGTTGCATCTGAAAGTAGAAACTCGCCCGATTACAACGGTATGCGTACTTTTCCCCTAGCCCGTTCTAGTTATTCGTTTCGAGCAACAGAACTGCGAAAAGTTTGAGTTTTTCAAGCGTTGCTTACCTCCAAACTGCCATATCTCGCGAACGGATTGACCAATCCGCAAAATTTCTGTTGCATCTGAAAGTAGAAACTCGCCCGATCACAACGGTGTGCGTACTTTTCCCCTAGGCCGTTCTAGTTATTCGTTTCGAGCATCAGAACTGCGAAAATTTTGAGTTTCTCAAGCGTTTCTTACCTCCAAACTGCCATATCTCGCGAACGGATTGACCAATCCGCAAAATTTCTGTTGCATCTGAAAGTAGAAACTCGCCCGATTACAACACTATGCGTACTTTTCCCCTAGGCCGTTCTAGTTATTCGTTTCGAGCATCAGAACTGCGAAAGTTTTGAATTTCTCAAGCGTTTCTTGCTTCCAAACTGCCATATCTCGCGAACGGATTGTCCAATCCGCAAAATTTCTGTTGCATCTCAAAGTAGAAACTCGCTCGATTACAACACTATGCGTACTTTTCACCTAGGCCGTTCTAGTTATTCGTTTCGAGCATCAGAACTGCGAAAATTTTGAGTTTCTCAAGCGTTGCTTACCTCCAAACTGCCATATCTCGCGAACGGATTGACCAATCCGCAAAATTTCTGTTGCATCTGAAAGTAGAAACTCGCCCGATTACAACGGTGTGCGTACTTTTCCCCTAGGCCGTTCTAGTTATTCGTTCCGAGCATCAGAACCGCGAAAATTTTGAGTTTCTCAAGCGTTTCTTACCTCCAAACTGCCATATCTCGCGAACGGATTGACCAATCCGCAAAATTTCTGTTGCATCTGAAAGTAGAAACTCGCCCGATTACAACACTATGCGTACTTTTCCCCTAGGCCGTTCTAGTTATTCGTTTCGAGCATCAGAACTGCGAAAGTTTTGAGTTTCTCAAGCGTTTCTTGCTTCCAAACTGCCATATCTCGCGAACGGATTGACCAATCCGCAAAATTTCTGTTGCAACTCAAAGTAGAAACTCGCTCGATTACAACACTATGCGTACTTTTCCCCTAGGCCGTTCTAGTTATTCGTTTCGAGCATCAGAACTGCGAAAGTTTTGAGTTTCTCAAGCGTTTCTTACTTCCAAACTGCCATATCTCGCGAACGGATTGACCAACCCGCAAAATTTCTGTTGCATCTGAAGGTAGAAACTCGCCCGATTACAACGGTATGCGTACTTTTCCCCTAGGCCGTTCTAGTTATTCGTTTCGAGCATCAGAACTGCGAAAGTTTTGAGTTTCTCAAGCGTTTCTTGCTTCCAAACTGCCATATCTCGCGAACGGATTGACCAATCCGCAAAATTTCTGTTGCATCTCAAAGTAGAAACTCGCTCGATTACAACACTATGCGTACTTTTCCCCTAGGCCGTTCTAGTTATTCGTTTCGAGCATCAGAACTGCGAAAATTTTGAGTTTCTCAAGCGTTGCTTACCTCCAAACTGCCATATCTCGCGAACGGATTGACCAATCCGCAAAATTTCTGTTGCATCTGAAAGTAGAAACTCGCCCGATTACAACGGTGTGCGTACTTTTCCCCTAGGCCGTTCTAGTTATTCGTTCCGAGCATCAGAACCGCGAAAATTTTGAGTTTCTCAAGCGTTTCTTACCTCCAAACTGCCATATCTCGCGAACGGATTGACCAATCCGCAAAATTTCTGTTGCATCTGAAAGTAGAAACTCGCCCGATTACAACACTATGCGTACTTTTCCCCTAGGCCGTTCTAGTTATTCGTTTCGAGCATCAGAACTGCGAAAGTTTTGAGTTTCTCAAGCGTTTCTTGCTTCCAAACTGCCATATCTCGCGAACGGATTGACCAATCCGCAAAATTTCTGTTGCAACTCAAAGTAGAAACTCGCTCGATTACAACACTATGCGTACTTTTCCCCTAGGCCGTTCTAGTTATTCGTTTCGAGCATCAGAACTGCGAAAGTTTTGAGTTTCTCAAGCGTTTCTTACTTCCAAACTGCCATATCTCGCGAACGGATTGACCAACGCGCAAAATTTCTGTTGCATCTGAAGGTAGAAACTCGCCCGATTACAACGGTATGCGTACTTTTCCCCTAGGCCGTTCTAGTTATTCGTTTCGAGCATCAGAACTGCGAAAATTTTGAGTTTCTCAAGAGTTTCGTACCTCCAAACTGCCATATCTCGCGAACGGATTGACCAATCCGCAAAATTTCTGTTGCATCTGAAAGTAGAAACCCGCCCGATTACAACACTATGCGTACTTTTCCCCTAGGCCGTTCTAGTTATTCGTTTCGAGCATCAGAACTGCGATAATTTTGAGTTTCTCAAGCGTTTCTTACTTCCAAACTGCCATATCTCGCGAACGGATTGACCAATCCGCAAAATTTCTGTTGCATCTGAAGGTAGAAACTCGCCCGATTACAACGGTGTGCGTACTTTTCCCCTAGGCCGTTCTAGTTATTCGTTTCGAGCATCAGAACTGCGAAAATTTTGAGTTTCTCAAGCGTTTCTTACCTCCAAACTGCCATATCTCGCGAACGGATTGACCAATCCGCAAAATTTCTGTTGCATCTGAAAGTAGAAACTCGCCCGATTACAACACTATGCGTACTTTTCCCCTAGCCCGTTCTAGTTATTCGTTTCGAGCAACAGAACTGCGAAAAGTTTGAGTTTTTCAAGCGTTGCTTACCTCCAAACTGCCATATCTCGCGAACGGATTGACCAATCCGCAAAATTTCTGTTGCATCTGAAAGTAGAAACTCGCCCGATTACAACGGTGTGCGTACTTTTCCCCTAGGCCGTTCTAGTTATGCTTGTCGAGCATCAGAACTGCGAAAATTTTGAGTTTCTCGAGCGTTTCTTACCTCCAAACTGCCATATCTCGCGAACGGATTGACCAATCCGCAAAATTTCTGTTGCATCTGAAAGTAGAAACTCGCCCGATTACAACACTATGCGTACTTTTTCCCTAGGCCGTTCTAGTTATTCGTTTCGAGCATCAGAACTGCGAAAATTTTGAGTTTCTCAAGCGTTTCTTACTTCCAAACTGCCATATCTCGCGAACGGATTGACCAACCCGCAAAATTTCTGTTGCATCTGAAGGTAGAAACTCGCCCGATTACAACGGTATGCGTACTTTTCCCCTAGGCCGTTCTAGTTATTCGTTTCGAGCATCAGAACTGCGAAAATTTTGAGTTTCTCAAGCGTTTCGTACCTCCAAACTGCCATATCTCGCGAACGGATTGACCAATCCGCAAAATTTCTGTTGCATCTGAAAGTAGAAACTCGCCCGATTACAACGGTGTGCGTACTTTTCCCCTAGGCCGTTCTAGTTATTCGTTTCGAGCATCAGAACTGCGAAAATTTTGAGTTTCTCAAGCGTTTCTTACCTCCAAACTGCCATATCTCGCGAACGGATTGACCAATCCGCAAAATTTCTGTTGCATCTGAAAGTAGAAACTCGCCCGATTACAACACTATGCGTACTTTTTCCCTAGGCCGTTCTAGTTATTCGTTTCGAGCAACAGAACTGCGAAAAGTTTGAGTTTTTCAAGCGTTGCTTAACTCCAAACTGCCATATCTCGCGAACGGATTGACCAATCCGCAAAATTTCTGTTGCATCTGAAAGTAGAAACTCGCCCGATTACAACGGTGTGCGTACTTTTCCCCTAGGCCGTTCTAGTTATGCTTGTCGAGCATCAGAACTGCGAAAATTTTGAGTTTCTCGAGCGTTTCTTACCTCCAAACTGCCATATCTCGCGAACGGATTGACCAATCCGCAAAATTTCTGTTGCATCTGAAAGTAGAAACTCGCCCGATTACAACACTATGCGTACTTTTTCCCTAGGCCGTTCTAGTTATTCGTTTCGAGCATCAGAACTGCGAAAATTTTGAGTTTCTCAAGCGTTTCTTACTTCCAAACTGCCATATCTCGCGAACGGATTGACCAACCCGCAAAATTTCTGTTGCATCTGAAGGTAGAAACTCGCCCGATTACAACGGTATGCGTACTTTTCCCCTAGGCCGTTCTAGTTATTCGTTTCGAGCATCAGAACTGCGAAAATTTTGAGTTTCTCAAGCGTTTCGTACCTCCAAACTGCCATATCTCGCGAACGGATTGACCAATCCGCAAAATTTCTGTTGCATCTGAAAGTAGAAACTCGCCCGATTACAACGGTGTGCGTACTTTTCCCCTAGGCCGTTCTAGTTATTCGTTTCGAGCATCAGAACTGCGAAAATTTTGAGTTTCTCAAGCGTTTCTTACCTCCAAACTGCCATATCTCGCGAACGGATTGACCAATCCGCAAAATTTCTGTTGCATCTGAAAGTAGAAACTCGCCCGATTACAACACTATGCGTACTTTTTCCCTAGGCCGTTCTAGTTATTCGTTTCGAGCAACAGAACTGCGAAAAGTTTGAGTTTTTCAAGCGTTGCTTAACTCCAAACTGCCATATCTCGCGAACGGATTGACCAATCCGCAAAATTTCTGTTGCATCTGAAAGTAGAAACTCGCCCGATTACAACGGTGTGCGTACTTTTCCCCTAGGCCGTTCTAGTTATGCTTGTCGAGCATCAGAACTGCGAAAATTTTGAGTTTCTCGAGCGTTTCTTACCTCCAAACTGCCATATCTCGCGAACGGATTGACCAATCCGCAAAATTTCTGTTGCATCTGAAAGTAGAAACTCGCCCGATTACAACACTATGCGTACTTTTCCCCTAGGCCGTTCTAGTTATTCGTTTCGAGCATCAGAACTGCGAAAGTTTTGAGTTTCTCAAGCGTTTCTTGCTTCCAAACTGCCATATCTCGCGAACGGATTGACCAATCCGCAAAATTTCTGTTGCATCTGAAGGTAGAAACTCGCCCGATTACAACGGTGTGCGTACTTTTCCCCTAGGCCGTTCTAGTTATTCGTTTCGAGCATCAGAACTGCGAAAATTTTGAGTTTCTCAAGCGTTTCTTACCTCCAAACTGCCATATCTCGCGAACGGATTGACCAATCCGCAAAATTTCTGTTGCATCTGAAAGTAGAAACTCGCCCGATTACAACACTATGCGTACTTTTCCCCTAGCCCGTTCTAGTTATTCGTTTCGAGCAACAGAACTGCGAAAAGTTTGAGTTTTTCAAGCGTTGCTTACCTCCAAACTGCCATATCTCGCGAACGGATTGACCAATCCGCAAAATTTCTGTTGCATCTGAAAGTAGAAACTCGCCCGATTACAACGGTGTGCGTACTTTTCCCCTAGGCCGTTCTAGTTATGCTTGTCGAGCATCAGAACTGCGAAAATTTTGAGTTTCTCGAGCGTTTCTTACCTCCAAACTGCCATATCTCGCGAACGGATTGACCAATCCGCAAAATTTCTGTTGCATCTGAAAGTAGAAACTCGCCCGATTACAACACTATGCGTACTTTTTCCCTAGGCCGTTCTAGTTATTCGTTTCGAGCATCAGAACTGCGAAAATTTTGAGTTTCTCAAGCGTTTCTTACTTCCAAACTGCCATATCTCGCGAACGGATTGACCAACCCGCAAAATTTCTGTTGCATCTGAAGGTAGAAACTCGCCCGATTACAACGGTATGCGTACTTTTCCCCTAGGCCGTTCTAGTTATTCGTTTCGAGCATCAGAACTGCGAAAATTTTGAGTTTCTCAAGCGTTTCGTACCTCCAAACTGCCATATCTCGCGAACGGATTGACCAATCCGCAAAATTTCTGTTGCATCTGAAAGTAGAAACTCGCCCGATTACAACGGTGTGCGTACTTTTCCCCTAGGCCGTTCTAGTTATTCGTTTCGAGCATCAGAACTGCGAAAATTTTGAGTTTCTCAAGCGTTTCTTACCTCCAAACTGCCATATCTCGCGAACGGATTGACCAATCCGCAAAATTTCTGTTGCATCTGAAAGTAGAAACTCGCCCGATTACAACACTATGCGTACTTTTTCCCTAGGCCGTTCTAGTTATTCGTTTCGAGCAACAGAACTGCGAAAAGTTTGAGTTTTTCAAGCGTTGCTTAACTCCAAACTGCCATATCTCGCGAACGGATTGACCAATCCGCAAAATTTCTGTTGCATCTGAAAGTAGAAACTCGCCCGATTACAACGGTGTGCGTACTTTTCCCCTAGGCCGTTCTAGTTATGCTTGTCGAGCATCAGAACTGCGAAAATTTTGAGTTTCTCGAGCGTTTCTTACCTCCAAACTGCCATATCTCGCGAACGGATTGACCAATCCGCAAAATTTCTGTTGCATCTGAAAGTAGAAACTCGCCCGATTACAACACTATGCGTACTTTTTCCCTAGGCCGTTCTAGTTATTCGTTTCGAGCATCAGAACTGCGAAAATTTTGAGTTTCTCAAGCGTTTCTTACTTCCAAACTGCCATATCTCGCGAACGGATTGACCAACCCGCAAAATTTCTGTTGCATCTGAAGGTAGAAACTCGCCCGATTACAACGGTATGCGTACTTTTCCCCTAGGCCGTTCTAGTTATTCGTTTCGAGCATCAGAACTGCGAAAATTTTGAGTTTCTCAAGCGTTTCGTACCTCCAAACTGCCATATCTCGCGAACGGATTGACCAATCCGCAAAATTTCTGTTGCATCTGAAAGTAGAAACTCGCCCGATTACAACGGTGTGCGTACTTTTCCCCTAGGCCGTTCTAGTTATTCGTTTCGAGCATCAGAACTGCGAAAATTTTGAGTTTCTCAAGCGTTTCTTACCTCCAAACTGCCATATCTCGCGAACGGATTGACCAATCCGCAAAATTTCTGTTGCATCTGAAAGTAGAAACTCGCCCGATTACAACACTATGCGTACTTTTTCCCTAGGCCGTTCTAGTTATTCGTTTCGAGCAACAGAACTGCGAAAAGTTTGAGTTTTTCAAGCGTTGCTTAACTCCAAACTGCCATATCTCGCGAACGGATTGACCAATCCGCAAAATTTCTGTTGCATCTGAAAGTAGAAACTCGCCCGATTACAACGGTGTGCGTACTTTTCCCCTAGGCCGTTCTAGTTATGCTTGTCGAGCATCAGAACTGCGAAAATTTTGAGTTTCTCGAGCGTTTCTTACCTCCAAACTGCCATATCTCGCGAACGGATTGACCAATCCGCAAAATTTCTGTTGCATCTGAAAGTAGAAACTCGCCCGATTACAACACTATGCGTACTTTTTCCCTAGGCCGTTCTAGTTATTCGTTTCGAGCATCAGAACTGCGAAAATTTTGAGTTTCTCAAGCGTTTCTTACTTCCAAACTGCCATATCTCGCGAACGGATTGACCAACCCGCAAAATTTCTGTTGCATCTGAAAGTAGAAACTCGCCCGATTGCAACGGTATGCGTACTTTTCCCCTAGGCCGTTCTAGTTATTCGTTTCGAGCATCAGAACTGCGAAAATTTTGAGTTTCTCAAGCGTTTCTTACTTCCAAACTGCCATATCTCGCGAACGGATTGACCAATCCGCAAAATTTCTGTTGCATCTGAAGGTAGAAACTCGCCCGATTACAACGGTATGCGTACTTTTCCCCTAGGCCGTTCTAGTTATGCTTGTCGAGCATCAGAACTGCGAAAATTTTGAGTTTCTCCAGCGTTTCTTACGTCCAAACTGCCATATCTCGCGAACGGATTGACCAATCCGCAAAATTTCTGTTGCATCTGAAAGTAGAAACTCGCCCGATTACAACGGTGTGCGTACTTTTCCCCTAGGCCGTTCTAGTTATGCTTGTCGAGCATCAGAACTGCGAAAATTTTGAGTTTCTCAAGCGTTTCTTACCTCCAAACTGCCATATCTCGCGAACGGAATGACCAATCCGCAAAATTTCTGTTGCATCTGAAAGTAGAAACTCGCCCGATTACAACGGTGTGCGTACTTTTCCCCTAGCCCGTTCTAGTTATTCGTTTCGAGCAACAGAACTGCGAAAATTTTGAGATTTTCAAGCGTTGCTTATCTCCAAACTGCCATATCTCGCGAACGGATTGACCAATCCGCAAAATTTCTGTTGCATCTGAAAGTAGAAACTCGCCCGATTACAACGGTATGCGTACTTTTCCCCTGGCCCGTTCTAGTTATTCGTTTCGAGCAACAGAACTGCGAAAAGTTTGAGTTTTTCAAGCGTTGCTTACCTCCAAACTGCCATATCTCGCGAACGGATTGACCAATCCGCAAAATTTCTGTTGCATCTGAAAGTAGAAACTCGCCCGATTGCAACGGTATGCGTACTTTTCCCCTAGGCCGTTCTAGTTATGCTTGTCGAGCATCAGAACTGCGAAAAGTTTGAGTTTCTCGAGCGTTTCTTACCTCCAAACTGCCATATCTCGCGAACGGATTGACCAATCCGCAAAATTTCTGTTGCATCTGAAAGTAGAAACTCGCCCGATTACAACACTATGCGTACTTTTTCCCTAGGCCGTTCTAGTTATTCGTTTCGAGCATCAGAACTGCGAAAATTTTGAGTTTCTCAAGCGTTTCTTACTTCCAAACTGCCATATCTCGCGAACGGATTGACCAACCCGCAAAATTTCTGTTGCATCTGAAGGTAGAAACTCGCCCGATTACAACGGTATGCGTACTTTTCCCCTAGGCCGTTCTAGTTATTCGTTTCGAGCATCAGAACTGCGAAAATTTTGAGTTTCTCAAGCGTTTCGTACCTCCAAACTGCCATATCTCGGGAACGGATTGACCAATCCGCAAAATTTCTGTTGCATCTGAAAGTAGAAACTCGCCCGATTACAACACTATGCGTACTTTTCCCCTAGGCCGTTCTAGTTATTCGTTTCGAGCATCAGAACTGCGATAATTTTGAGTTTCTCAAGCGTTTCTTACTTCCAAACTGCCATATCTCGCGAACGGATTGACCAATCCGCAAAATTTCTGTTGCATCTGAAGGTAGAAACTCGCCCGATTACAACGGTGTGCGTACTTTTCCCCTAGGCCGTTCTAGTTATTCGTTTCGAGCATCAGAACTGCGAAAATTTTGAGTTTCTCAAGCGTTTCTTACCTCCAAACTGCCATATCTCGCGAACGGATTGACCAATCCGCAAAATTTCTGTTGCATCTGAAAGTAGAAACTCGCCCGATTACAACACTATGCGTACTTTTCCCCTAGGCCGTTCTAGTTATTCGTTTCGAGCATCAGAACTGCGAAAATTTTGAGTTTCTCAAGCGTTTCTTGCGTCCAAACTGCCATATCTCGCGAACGGAATGACCAATCCGCAAAATTTCTGTTGCATCTCAAAGTAGAAACTCGCTCGATTACAACACTATGCGTACTTTTCCCCTAGGCCGTTCTAGTTATTCGTTTCGAGCATCAGAACTGCGAAAATTTTGAGTTTATCAAGCGTTTCTTACCTCCAAACTGCCATATCTCGCGAACGGATTGACCAATCCGCAAAATTTCTGTTGCATCTGAAAGTAGAAACTCGCCCGATTACAACGGTATGCGTACTTTTCCCCTAGCCCGTTCTAGTTATTCGTTTCGAGCATCAGAACTGCGAAAATTTTGAGTTTCTCAAGCGTTGCTTACCTCCAAACTGTCATATCTCGCGAACGGATTGACCAATCCGCAAAATTTCTGTTGCATCTGAAAGTAGAAACTCGCCCGATTACAACGGTGTGCGTACTTTTCCCCTAGGCCGTTCTAGTTATTCGTTCCGAGCATCAGAACTGCGAAAATTTTGAGTTTCTCGAGCGTTTCTTACATCCAAACTGCCATATCTCGCGAACGGATTGACCAATCCGCAAAATTTCTGTTGCATCTGAAAGTAGAAATTCGCCCGATTACAATTGTATGCGTACTTTTCCCCTAGGCCGTTCTAGTTATGCTTGTCGAGCATCAGAACTGCGAAAATTTTGAGTTTCTCGAGCGTTTCTTACCTCCAAACTGCCATATCTCGCGAACGGATTGACCAATCCGCAAAATTTCTGTTGCATCTGAAAGTAGAAACTCGCCCGATTACAACGGTGTGCGTACTTTTCCCCTAGGCCGTTCTAGTTATGCTTGTCGAGCATCAGAACTGCGAAAATTTTGAGTTTCTCGAGCGTTTCTTACCTCCAAACTGCCATATCTCGCGAACGGATTGACCAATCCGCAAAATTTCTGTTGCATCTGAAAGTAGAAACTCGCCCGATTACAACACTATGCGTACTTTTTCCCTAGGCCGTTCTAGTTATTCGTTTCGAGCATCAGAACTGCGAAAATTTTGAGTTTCTCAAGCGTTTCTTACTTCCAAACTGCCATATCTCGCGAACGGATTGACCAACCCGCAAAATTTCTGTTGCATCTGAAAGTAGAAACTCGCCCGATTGCAACGGTATGCGTACTTTTCCCCTAGGCCGTTCTAGTTATTCGTTTCGAGCATCAGAACTGCGAAAATTTTGAGTTTCTCAAGCGTTTCTTACTTCCAAACTGCCATATCTCGCGAACGGATTGACCAATCCGCAAAATTTCTGTTGCATCTGAAGGTAGAAACTCGCCCGATTACAACGGTATGCGTACTTTTCCCCTAGGCCGTTCTAGTTATGCTTGTCGAGCATCAGAACTGCGATAATTTTGAGTTTCTCAAGCGTTTCTTACTTCCAAACTGCCATATCTCGCGAACGGATTGACCAATCCGCAAAATTTCTGTTGCATCTGAAGGTAGAAACTCGCCCGATTACAACGGTGTGCGTACTTTTCCCCTAGGCCGTTCTAGTTATTCGTTTCGAGCATCAGAACTGCGAAAATTTTGAGTTTCTCAAGCGTTTCTTACCTCCAAACTGCCATATCTCGCGAACGGATTGACCAATCCGCAAAATTTCTGTTGCATCTGAAAGTAGAAACTCGCCCGATTACAACACTATGCGTACTTTTCCCCTAGGCCGTTCTAGTTATTCGTTTCGAGCATCAGAACTGCGAAAATTTTGAGTTTCTCAAGCGTTTCTTGCGTCCAAACTGCCATATCTCGCGAACGGAATGACCAATCCGCAAAATTTCTGTTGCATCTCAAAGTAGAAACTCGCTCGATTACAACACTATGCGTACTTTTCCCCTAGGCCGTTCTAGTTATTCGTTTCGAGCATCAGAACTGCAAAAATTTTGAGTTTATCAAGCGTTTCTTACCTCCAAACTGCCATATCTCGCGAACGGATTGACCAATCCGCAAAATTTCTGTTGCATCTGAAAGTAGAAACTCGCCCGATTACAACGGTATGCGTACTTTTCCCCTAGCCCGTTCTAGTTATTCGTTTCGAGCATCAGAACTGCGAAAATTTTGAGTTTCTCAAGTGTTGCTTACCTCCAAACTGTCATATCTCGCGAACGGATTGACCAATCCGCAAAATTTCTGTTGCATCTGAAAGTAGAAACTCGCCCGATTACAACGGTGTGCGTACTTTTCCCCTAGGCCGTTCTAGTTATTCGTTCCGAGCATCAGAACTGCGAAAATTTTGAGTTTCTCGAGCGTTTCTTACATCCAAACTGCCATATCTCGCGAACGGATTGACCAATCCGCAAAATTTCTGTTGCATCTGAAAGTAGAAATTCGCCCGATTACAATTGTATGCGTACTTTTCCCCTAGGCCGTTCTAGTTATGCTTGTCGAGCATCAGAACTGCGAAAATTTTGAGTTTCTCGAGCGTTTCTTACCTCCAAACTGCCATATCTCGCGAACGGATTGACCAATCCGCAAAATTTCTGTTGCATCTGAAAGTAGAAACTCGCCCGATTACAACGGTGTGCGTACTTTTCCCCTAGGCCGTTCTAGTTATGCTTGTCGAGCATCAGAACTGCGAAAATTTTGAGTTTCTCGAGCGTTTCTTACCTCCAAACTGCCATATCTCGCGAACGGATTGACCAATCCGCAAAATTTCTGTTGCATCTGAAAGTAGAAACTCGCCCGATTACAACACTATGCGTACTTTTTCCCTAGGCCGTTCTAGTTATTCGTTTCGAGCATCAGAACTGCGAAAATTTTGAGTTTCTCAAGCGTTTCTTACTTCCAAACTGCCATATCTCGCGAACGGATTGACCAATCCGCAAAATTTCTGTTGCATCTGAAGGTAGAAACTCGCCCGATTACAACGGTATGCGTACTTTTCCCCTAGGCCGTTCTAGTTATGCTTGTCGAGCATCAGAACTGCGAAAATTTTGAGTTTCTCCAGCGTTTCTTACCTCCAAACTGCCATATCTCGCGAACGTATTGACCAATCCGCAAAATTTCTGTTGCATCTGAAAGTAGAAACTCGCCCGATTACAACGGTGTGCGTACTTTTCCCCTAGGCCGTTCTAGTTATGCTTGTCGAGCATCAGAACTGCGAAAATTTTGAGTTTCTCGAGCGTTTCTTACCTCCAAACTGCCATATCTCGCGAACGGATTGACCAATCCGCAAAATTTCTGTTGCATCTGAAAGTAGAAACTCGCCCGATTACAACACTATGCGTACTTTTTCCCTAGGCCGTTCTAGTTATTCGTTTCGAGCATCAGAACTGCGAAAATTTTGAGTTTCTCAAGCGTTTCTTACTTCCAAACTGCCATATCTCGCGAACGGATTGACCAACCCGCAAAATTTCTGTTGCATCTGAAGGTAGAAACTCGCCCGATTACAACGGTATGGGTACTTTTCCCCTAGGCCGTTCTAGTTATTCGTTTCGAGCATCAGAACTGCGAAAATTTTGAGTTTCTCAAGCGTTTCGTACCTCCAAACTGCCATATCTCGCGAACGGATTGACCAATCCGCAAAATTTCTGTTGCATCTGAAAGTAGAAACTAGCCCGATTACAACACTATGCGTACTTTTCCCCTAGGCCGTTCTAGTTATTCGTTTCGAGCATCAGAACTGCGAAAATTTTGAGTTTCTCAAGCGTTTCTTACTTCCAAACTGCCATATCTCGCGAACGGATTGACCAATCCGCAAAATTTCTGTTGCATCTGAAAGTAGAAACTCGCCCGATTGCAACGGTATGCGTACTTTTCCCCTAGGCCGTTCTAGTTATTCGTTTCGAGCATCAGAACTGCGAAAATTTTGAGTTTCTCGAGCGTTTCTTACCTCCAAACTGCCATATCTCGCGAACGGATTGACCAATCCGCAAAATTTCTGTTGCATCTGAAAGTAGAAACTCGCCCGATTGCAACGGTATGCGTACTTTTCCCCTAGGCCGTTCTAGTTATTCGTTTCGAGCATCAGAACTGCGAAAATTTTGAGTTTCTCAAGCGTTTCTTACTTCCAAACTGCCATATCTCGCGAACGGATTGACCAATCCGCAAAATTTCTGTTGCATCTGAAGGTAGAAACTCGCCCGATTACAACGGTATGCGTACTTTTCCCCTAGGCCGTTCTAGTTATGCTTGTCGAGCATCAGAACTGCGAAAATTTTGAGTTTCTCCAGCGTTTCTTACCTCCAAACTGCCATATCTCGCGAACGTATTGACCAATCCGCAAAATTTCTGTTGCATCTGAAAGTAGAAACTCGCCCGATTACAACGGTGTGCGTACTTTTCCCCTAGGCCGTTCTAGTTATGCTTGTCGAGCATCAGAACTGCGAAAATTTTGAGTTTCTCGAGCGTTTCTTACCTCCAAACTGCCATATCTCGCGAACGGATTGACCAATCCGCAAAATTTCTGTTGCATCTGAAAGTAGAAACTCGCCCGATTACAACACTATGCGTACTTTTTCCCTAGGCCGTTCTAGTTATTCGTTTCGAGCATCAGAACTGCGAAAATTTTGAGTTTCTCAAGCGTTTCTTACTTCCAAACTGCCATATCTCGCGAACGGATTGACCAACCCGCAAAATTTCTGTTGCATCTGAAGGTAGAAACTCGCCCGATTACAACGGTATGGGTACTTTTCCCCTAGGCCGTTCTAGTTATTCGTTTCGAGCATCAGAACTGCGAAAATTTTGCGTTTTTCAAGCGTTGCTTATCTCCAAACTGCCATATCTCGCGAACGGATTGACCAATCCGCAAAATTTCTGTTGCATCTGAAAGTAGAATCTCGCCCGATTACAACGGTATGCGTACTTTTCCCCTAGCCCGTTCTAGTTATTCGTTTCGAGCATCAGAACTGCGAAAATTTTGAGTTTCTCAAGCGTTGCTTACCTCCAAACTGTCATATCTCGCGAACGGATTGACCAATCCGCAAAATTTCTGTTGCATCTGAAAGTAGAAACTCGCCCGATTACAACGGTGTGCGTACTTTTCCCCTAGGCCGTTCTAGTTATTCGTTCCGAGCATCAGAACTGCGAAAATTTTGAGTTTCTCGAGCGTTTCTTACATCCAAACTGCCATATCTCGCGAACGGATTGACCAATCCGCAAAATTTCTGTTGCATCTGAAAGTAGAAATTCGCCCGATTACAATTGTATGCGTACTTTTCCCCTAGGCCGTTCTAGTTATGCTTGTCGAGCATCAGAACTGCGAAAATTTTGAGTTTCTCGAGCGTTTCTTACCTCCAAACTGCCATATCTCGCGAACGGATTGACCAATCCGCAAAATTTCTGTTGCATCTGAAAGTAGAAACTCGCCCGATTACAACGGTGTGCGTACTTTTCCCCTAGGCCGTTCTAGTTATGCTTGTCGAGCATCAGAACTGCGAAAATTTTGAGTTTCTCGAGCGTTTCTTACCTCCAAACTGCCATATCTCGCGAACGGATTGACCAATCCGCAAAATTTCTGTTGCATCTGAAGGTAGAAACTCGCCCGATTACAACGGTATGCGTACTTTTCCCCTAGCCCGTTCTAGTTATTCGTTTCGAGCATCAGAACTGCGAAAATTTTGAGTTTCTCAAGCGTTTCTTACTTCCAAACTGCCATATCTCGCGAACGGATTGACCAACCCGCAAAATTTCTGTTGCATCTGAAAGTAGAAACTCGCCCGATTGCAACGGTATGCGTACTTTTCCCCTAGGCCGTTCTAGTTATTCGTTTCGAGCATCAGAACTGCGAAAATTTTGAGTTTCTCAAGCATTTCTTACTTCCAAACTGCCATATCTCGCGAACGGATTGACCAATCCGCAAAATTTCTGTTGCATCTGAAGGTAGAAACTCGCCCGATTACAACGGTATGCGTACTTTTCCCCTAGGCCGTTCTAGTTATGCTTGTCGAGCATCAGAACTGCGAAAATTTTGAGTTTCTCCAGCGTTTCTTACCTCCAAACTGCCATATCTCGCGAACGGATTGACCAATCCGCAAAATTTCTGTTGCATCTGAAAGTAGAAACTCGCCCGATTACAACGGTGTGCGTACTTTTCCCCTAGGCCGTTCTAGTTATGCTTGTCGAGCATCAGAACTGCGAAAATTTTGAGTTTCTCAAGCGTTTCTTACCTCCAAACTGCCATATCTCGCGAACGGAATGACCAATCCGCAAAATTTCTGTTGCATCTGAAAGTAGAAACTCGCCCGATTGCAACGGTATGCGTACTTTTCCCCTAGGCCGTTCTAGTTATTCGTTTCGAGCATCAGAACTGCGAAAATTTTGAGTTTCTCAAGCGTTTCGTACCTCCAAACTGCCATATCTCGCGAACGGATTGACCAATCCATAAAATTTCTGTTGCATCTGAAAGTAGAAACTCGCCCGATTACAACACTATGCGTACTTTTCCCCTAGGCCGTTCTAGTTATTCGTTTCGAGCATCAGAACTGCGATAATTTTGAGTTTCTCAAGCGTTTCTTACTTCCAAACTGTCATATCTCGCGAACGGATTGACCAATCCGCAAAATTTCTGTTGCATCTGAAAGTAGAAACTCGCCCGATTACAACGGTGTGCGTACTTTTCCCCTAGGCCGTTCTAGTTATTCGTTCCGAGCATCAGAACTGCGAAAATTTTGAGTTTCTCGAGCGTTTCTTACATCCAAACTGCCATATCTCGCGAACGGATTGACCAATCCGCAAAATTTCTGTTGCATCTGAAAGTAGAAATTCGCCCGATTACAATTGTATGCGTACTTTTCCCCTAGGCCGTTCTAGTTATGCTTGTCGAGCATCAGAACTGCGAAAATTTTGAGTTTCTCGAGCGTTTCTTACCTCCAAACTGCCATATCTCGCGAACGGATTGACCAATCCGCAAAATTTCTGTTGCATCTGAAAGTAGAAACTCGCCCGATTACAAAGGTGTGTGTACTTTTCCCCTAGGCCGTTCTAGTTATGCTTGTCGAGCATCAGAACTGCGAAAATTTTGAGTTTCTCAAGCGTTTCTTACTTCCAAACTGCCATATCTCGCGAACGGATTGACCAATCCGCAAAATTTCTGTTGCATCTGAAGGTAGAAACTCGCCCGATTACAACGGTATGCGTACTTTTCCCCTAGGCCGTTCTAGTTATGCTTGTCGAGCATCAGAACTGCGAAAATTTTGAGTTTCTCCAGCGTTTCTTACCTCCAAACTGCCATATCTCGCGAACGGATTGACCAATCCGCAAAATTTCTGTTGCATCTGAAAGTAGAAACTCGCCCGATTACAACGGTGTGCGTACTTTTCCCCTAGGCCGTTCTAGTTATGCTTGTCGAGCATCAGAACTGCGAAAATTTTGAGTTTCTCAAGCGTTTCTTACCTCCAAACTGCCATATCTCGCGAACGGAATGACCAATCCGCAAAATTTCTGTTGCATCTGAAAGTAGAAACTCGCCCGATTGCAACGGTATGCGTACTTTTCCCCTAGGCCGTTCTAGTTATTCGTTTCGAGCATCAGAACTGCGAAAATTTTGAGTTTCTCAAGCGTTTCGTACCTCCAAACTGCCATATCTCGCGAACGGATTGAACAATCCGCAAAATTTCTGTTGCATCTGAAAGTAGAAACTCGCCCGATTACAACACTATGCGTACTTTTCCCCTAGGCCGTTCTAGTTATTCGTTTCGAGCATCAGAACTGCGATAATTTTGAGTTTCTCAAGCGTTTCTTACTTCCAAACTGCCATATCTCGCGAACGGATTGACCAATCCGCAAAATTTCTGTTGCATCTGAAGGTAGAAACTCGCCCGATTACAACGGTGTGCGTACTTTTCCCCTAGGCCGTTCTAGTTATTCGTTTCGAGCATCAGAACTGCGAAAATTTTGAGTTTCTCAAGCGTTTCTTACCTCCAAACTGCCATATCTCGCGAACGGATTGACCAATCCGCAAAATTTCTGTTGCATCTGAAAGTAGAAACTCGCCCGATTACAACGGTATGCGTACTTTTCCCCTAGCCCGTTCTAGTTATTCGTTTCGAGCAACAGAACTGCGAAAAGTTTGAGTTTTTCAAGCGTTGCTTACCTCCAAACTGCCATATCTCGCGAACGGATTGACCAATCCGCAAAATTTCTGTTGCATCTGAAAGTAGAAACTCGCCCGATTACAACGGTGTGCGTACTTTTCCCCTAGGCCGTTCTAGTTATGCTTGTCGAGCATCAGAACTGCGAAAATTTTGAGTTTCTCGAGCGTTTCTTACCTCCAAACTGCCATATCTCGCGAACGGATTGACCAATCCGCAAAATTTCTGTTGCATCTGAAAGTAGAAACTCGCCCGATTACAACGGTGTGCGTACTTTTCCCCTAGGCCGTTCTAGTTATTCGTTTCGAGCATCAGAACTGCGAAAATTTTGAGTTTCTCAAGCGTTTCTTACTTCCAAACTGCCATATCTCGCGAACGGATTGACCAATCCGCAAAATTTCTGTTGCATCTGAAGGTAGAAACTCGCCCGATTACAACGGTGTGCGTACTTTTCCCCTAGGCCGTTCTAGTTATTCGTTTCGAGCATCAGAACTGCGAAAATTTTGAGTTTCTCAAGCGTTTCTTACCTCCAAACTGCCATATCTCGCGAACGGATTGACCAATCCGCAAAATTTCTGTTGCATCTGAAAGTAGAAACTCGCCCGATTACAACGGTATGCGTACTTTTCCCCTAGCCCGTTCTAGTTATTCGTTTCGAGCAACAGAACTGCGAAAAGTTTGAGTTTTTCAAGCGTTGCTTACCTCCAAACTGCCATATCTCGCGAACGGATTGACCAATCCGCAAAATTTCTGTTGCATCTGAAAGTAGAAACTCGCCCGATTACAACGGTGTGCGTACTTTTCCCCTAGGCCGTTCTAGTTATGCTTGTCGAGCATCAGAACTGCGAAAATTTTGAGTTTCTCGAGCGTTTCTTACCTCCAAACTGCCATATCTCGCGAACGGATTGACCAATCCGCAAAATTTCTGTTGCATCTGAAAGTAGAAACTCGCCCTATTACAACGGTGTGCGTACTTTTCCCCTAGGCCGTTCTAGTTATTCGTTTCGAGCATCAGAACTGCGAAAATTTTGAGTTTCTCAAGCGTTTCGTACCTCCAAACTGCCATATCTCGCGAACGGATTGACCAATCCGCAAAATTTCTGTTGCATCTGAAAGTAGAAACTCGCCCGATTGCAACACTATGCGTACTTTTCCCCTAGGCCGTTCTAGTTATTCGTTTCGAGCATCAGAACTGCGATAATTTTGAGTTTCTCAAGCGTTTCTTACTTCCAAACTGCCATATCTCGCGAACGGATTGACCAATCCGCAAAATTTCTGTTGCATCTGAAGGTAGAAACTCGCCCGATTACAACGGTGTGCGTACTTTTCCCCTAGGCCGTTCTAGTTATTCGTTTCGAGCATCAGAACTGCGAAAATTTTGAGTTTCTCAAGCGTTTCTTACCTCCAAACTGCCATATCTCGCGAACGGATTGACCAATCCGCAAAATTTCTGTTGCATCTGAAAGTAGAAACTCGCCCGATTACAACGGTATGCGTACTTTTCCCCTAGCCCGTTCTAGTTATTCGTTTCGAGCAACAGAACTGCGAAAAGTTTGAGTTTTTCAAGCGTTGCTTACCTCCAAACTGCCATATCTCGCGAACGGATTGACCAATCCGCAAAATTTCTGTTGCATCTGAAAGTAGAAACTCGCCCGATTACAACGGTGTGCGTACTTTTCCCCTAGGCCGTTCTAGTTATGCTTGTCGAGCATCAGAACTGCGAAAATTTTGAGTTTCTCGAGCGTTTCTTACCTCCAAACTGCCATATCTCGCGAACGGATTGACCAATCCGCAAAATTTCTGTTGCATCTGAAAGTAGAAACTCGCCCGATTACAACGGTATGCGTACTTTTCCCCTAGGCCGTTCTAGTTATTCGTTTCGAGCATCAGAACTGCGAAAATTTTGAGTTTCTCAAGCGTTTCGTACCTCCAAACTGCCATATCTCGCGAACGGATTGACCAATCCGCAAAATTTCTGTTGCATCTGGAAGTAGAAACTCGCCCGATTACAACACTATGCGTACTTTTCCCCTAGGCCGTTCAAGTTATTCGTTTCGAGCATCAGAACTGCGATAATTTTGAGTTTCTCAAGCGTTTCTTACTTCCAAACTGCCATATCTCGCGAACGGATTGACCAACCCGCAAAATTTCTGTTGCATCTGAAGGTAGAAACTCGCCCGATTACAACGGTGTGCGTACTTTTCCCCTAGACCGTTCTAGTTATGCTTGTCGAGCATCGGAACTGCGAAAATTTTGAGTTTCTCGAGCGTTTCTTACCTCCAAACTGCCATATCTCGCGAACGGATTGACCAATCCGCAAAATTTCTGTTGCATCTGAAAGTAGAAACTCGCCCGATTACAACACTATGCGTACTTTTTCCCTAGGCCGTTCTAGTTATTCGTTTCGAGCATCAGAACTGCGAAAATTTTGAGTTTCTCAAGCGTTTCTTACTTCCAAACTGCCATATCTCGCGAACGGATTGACCAACCCGCAAAATTTCTGTTGCATCTGAAGGTAGAAACTCGCCCGATTACAACGGTATGCGTACTTTTCCCCTAGGCCGTTCTAGTTATTCGTTTCGAGCATCAGAACTACGAAAATTTTGAGTTTCTCAAGCGTTTCGTACCTCCAAACTGCCATATCTCGCGAACGGATTGACCAATCCGCAAAATTTCTGTTGCATCTGAAAGTAGAAACTCGCCCGATTACAACACTATGCGTACTTTTCCCCTAGGCCGTTCTAGTTATTCGTTTCGAGCATCAGAACTGCGAAAATTTTGAGTTTCTCAAGCGTTTCTTACTTCCAAACTGCCATATCTCGCGAACGGATTGACCAATCCGCAAAATTTCTGTTGCATCTGAAGGTAGAAACTCGCCCGATTACAACGGTATGCGTACTTTTCCCCTAGCCCGTTCTAGTTATTCGTTTCGAGCAACAGAACTGCGAAAAGTTTGAGTTTTTCAAGCGTTGCTTACCTGCAAACTGCCATATCTCGCGAACGGATTGACCAATCCGCAAAATTTCTGTTGCATCTGAAAGTAGAAACTCGCCCGATTACAACGGTGTGCGTACTTTTCCCCTAGGCCGTTCTAGTTATGCTTGTCGAGCATCAGAACTGCGAAAATTTTGAGTTTCTCGAGCGTTTCTTACCTCCAAACTGCCATATCTCGCGAACGGATTGACCAATCCGCAAAATTTCTGTTGCATCTGAAAGTAGAAACTCGCCCGATTACAACACTATGCGTACTTTTCCCCTAGGCCGTTCTAGTTATTCGTTTCGAGCATCAGAACTGCGAAAATTTTGAGTTTCTCAAGCGTTTCTTACTTCCAAACTGCCATATCTCGCGAACGGATTGACCAATTCGCAAAATTTCTGTTGCATCTGAAAGTAGAAACTCGCCCGAATACAACACTATGCGTACTTTTCCCCTAGGCCGTTCTAGTTATTCGTTTCGAGCATCAGAACTGCGAAAATTTTGAGTTTCTCAAGCGTTTCTTACATCCAAACTGCCATAACTCGCGAACGGATTAACCAATCCGCAAAATTTCTATTGCATCTGAAAGGAGAAACTCGCCCGATTACAACGGTGTGCGTACTTTTCCCCTAGCCCGTTCTAGTTATTCGTTTCGAGCAACAGAACTGCGAAAATTTTGAGTTTCTCGAGCGTTTCTCTCCTACAAACTGCCACATCTCGCGAACGGATTGTCCAATCCGCAAAATTTCTGTTGCATCTGAAGGTAGAAACTCGCCCGATTACAACGGTATGCGTACTTTTCCCCTAGCCCGTTCTAGTTATTCGTTTCGAGCAACAGAACTGCGAAAATTTTGAGTTTCTCGAGCGTTTCTCTCCTACAAACTGCCACATCTCGCGAACGGATTGTCCAATCCGCAAAATTTCTGATGCATCTGAAAGTAGAAACTCGCCCGATTACAACTGTATGCGTACTTTTCCCCTAGCCCGTTCTAGTTATTCGTTTCGAGCAACAGAACTGCGAAAATTTTGAGTTTCTCAAGCGTTGCTTACATCCAAACTTCCATATCTCGCGAACGGATTGACCAATCCGCAAAATTTCTGTTGCATCTGAAAGTAGAAACTCGCCCGATTACAACGGTGTGCGTACTTTTCCCCTAGGCTGTTCTAGTTATGCTTGTCGAGCATCAGACCTGCGAAAATTTTGAGTTTCTCGTGCGTTTCTTACCTCCAAACTGCCATATCTCGCGAACGGATTGACCAATCCGCAAAATTTCTGTTGCACCTGAAAGTAAAAACTCGCCCGATTACAACGGTATGCGTACTTTTCCCCTAGCCCGTTCTAGTTATTCGTTTCGGGCAACAGAACTGCGAAAATTTTGAGTTTTTCAAGCGTTGCTTACCTCCAAACTGCCATATCTCGCGAACGGATTGACAAATCCGCAAAATTTCTGTTGCATCTGAAAGTAGATACTCGCCCGATTACAGCGGTATGAGTACTTTTCCCCTGGGCCATTCTAGTTATTCGTTTCGAGCATCAGAACTGTGCAAATTTTGAGTTTCTCAACCGTTTCTTACCTCCAAACTGCCATATCTCGCGAACGGATAGACCAATCCGCAAAATTTCTGCTGCATCTGAAAGTAGAAACTCGCCCAATTAAACGGTATGTGTGCTTTTCCCCTGGGCCATTCTAGTTATTCGTTTCGAGCATCAGAACTGCGAAAATTTTGAGTTTCTCAAGCGTTTCTTACCTCCAAACTGCCATATCTCGCGAACGGATTGACCAATCCGCAAAATTTCTGTTGCATCTGAAAGTAGAAACTCGCCCGATTACAACGGTGTGCGTACTTTTCCCCTAGGCCGTTCTAGTTATGCTTGTCGAGCATCAGAACTGCGAAAATTTTGAGTTTCTCGAGCGTTTCTTACCTCCAAACTGCCATATCTCGCGAACGGATTGACCAATCCGCAAAATTTCTGTTGCATCTGAAAGTAGAAACTCGCCCGATTACAACACTATGCGTACTTTTCCCCTAGGCCGTTCTAGTTATTCGTTTCGAGCATCAGAACTGCGAAAATTTTGAGTTTCTCAAGCGTTTCTTACTTCCAAACTGCCATATCTCGCGAACGGATTGACCAATTCGCAAAATTTCTGTTGCATCTGAAAGTAGAAACTCGCCCGAATACAACACTATGCGTACTTTTCCCCTAGGCCGTTCTAGTTATTCGTTTCGAGCATCAGAACTGCGAAAATTTTGAGTTTTTCAAGCGTTGCTTACCTCCAAACTGCCATATCTCGCGAACGGATTGACCAATCCGCAAAATTTCTATTGCATCTGAAAGTAGAAACTCGCCCGATTACAACGGTGTGCGTACTTTTCCCCTAGGCCGTTCTGGTTATGCTTGTCGAAAATCAGAACTGCGAAAATTTTGAGTTTTTCAAGCGTTGCTTACCTCCAAACTGCCATATCTCGCGAACGGATTGACCAATCCGCAAAATTTCTGTTGCATCTGAAGGTAGAAACTCGCCCGATTACAACGGTATGCGTACTTTTCCCCTAGCCCGTTCTAGTTATTCGTTTCGAGCAACAGAACTGCGAAAATTTTGAGTTTCTCGAGCGTTTCTCTCCTACAAACTGCCACATCTCGCGAACGGATTGTCCAATCCGCAAAATTTCTGATGCATCTGAAAGTAGAAACTCGCCCGATTACAACTGTATGCGTACTTTTCCCCTAGCCCGTTCTAGTTATTCGTTTCGAGCAACAGAACTGCGAAAATTTTGAGTTTCTCAAGCGTTGCTTACATCCAAACTTCCATATCTCGCGAACGGATTGACCAATCCGCAAAATTTCTGATGCATCTGAAAGTAGAAACTCGCCCGATTACAACTGTATGCGTACTTTTCCCCTAGCCCGTTCTAGTTATTCGTTTCGGGCAACAGAACTGCGTAAATTTTGAGTTTTTCAAGCGTTGCTTACCTCCAAACTGCCATATCTCGCGAACGGATTGACAAATCCGCAAAATTTCTGTTGCATCTGAAAGTAGATACTCGCCCGATTACAACGGTATGAGTACTTTTACCCTGGGCCATTCTAGTTATTCGTTTCGAGCATCAGAACTGTGCAAATTTTGAGTTTCTCAACCGTTTCTTACCTCCAAACTGCCATATCTCGCGAACGGATAGACCAATCCGCAAAATTTCTGCTGCATCTGAAAGTAGAAACTCGCCCAATTAAACGGTATGTGTGCTTTTCCCCTGGGCCATTCTAGTTATTCGTTTCGAGGATCAGAACTGTGCAAATTTTGAGTTTCTCAACCGTTTCTTACCTCCAAACTGCCATATCTCGCGAACGGATTGACCAATCCGCAAAATTTCTGTTGCATCTGAAAGTAGAAACTCGCCCGATTACAACGGTATGCGTACTTTTCCCCTAGCCCGTTCTAGTTATTCGTTTCGAGCAACAGAACTGCGAAAATTTTGAGTTTCTCAAGCGTTGCTTACCTCCAAACTGCCATATCTCGCGAACGGATTGACCAATCCGCAAAGTTTCTGTTGCATCTGAAAGTAGAAACTCGCCCGATTACAACGGTATGCGTACTTTTCCCCTAGCCCGTTCTAGTTATTCGTTTCCAGCAACAGAACTGCGAAAATTTTGAGTTTCTCAAGCGTTGCTTACCTCCAAACTGCCATATCTCGCGAACGGATTGACCAATCCGCAAAATTTCTGTTGCATCTGAAAGTAGAAACTCGCCCGATTACAACGGTGTGCGTACTTTTCCCCTAGGCTGTTCTAGTTATGCTTGTCGAGCATCAGACCTGCGAAAATTTTGAGTTTCTCGTGCGTTTCTTACCTCCAAACTGCCATATCTCGCGAACGGATTGACCAATCCGCAAAATTTCTGTTGCACCTGAAAGTAAAAACTCGCCCGATTACAACGGTATGCGTACTTTTCCCCTAGCCCGTTCTAGTTATTCGTTTCGGGCAACAGAACTGCGAAAATTTTGAGTTTTTCAAGCGTTGCTTACCTCCAAACTGCCATATCTCGCGAACGGATTGACAAATCCGCAAAATTTCTGTTGCATCTGAAAGTAGATACTCGCCCGATTACAGCGGTATGAGTACTTTTCCCCTGGGCCATTCTAGTTATTCGTTTCGAGCATCAGAACTGTGCAAATTTTGAGTTTCTCAACCGTTTCTTACCTCCAAACTGCCATATCTCGCGAACGGATAGACCAATCCGCAAAATTTCTGCTGCATCTGAAAGTAGAAACTCGCCCAATTAAACGGTATGTGTGCTTTTCCCCTGGGCCATTCTAGTTATTCGTTTCGAGCATCAGAACTGCGAAAATTTTGAGTTTCTCAAGCGTTTCTTACCTCCAAACTGCCATATCTCGCGAACGGATTGACCAATCCGCAAAATTTCTGTTGCATCTGAAAGTAGAAACTCGCCTGATTACAACGGTATGCGTACTTTTCCCCTAGCCCGTTCTAGTTATTCGTTTCGAGCAACAGAACTGCGAAAATTTTGAGTTTCTCAAGCGTTGCTTACCTCCAAACTGCCATATCTCGCGAACGGATTGACCAATCCGCAAAATTTCTGTTGCATCTGAAAGTAGAAACTCGCCCGATTACAACACTATGCGTACTTTTCCCCTAGGCCGTTCTAGTTATTCGTTTCGAGCATCAGAACTGCGAAAATTTTGAGTTTCTCGAGCGTTTCTTACCTCCAAACTGCCATATCTCGCGAACGGACTGACCAATCCGCAAAATTTCTGTTGCAACTGAAAGTAGAAACTAGCCCGATTACAACACTATGCGTACTTTTCCCCTAGGCCGTTCTAGTTATTCGTTTCGAGCATCAGAACTGCGAAAATTTTGAGTTTCTCAAGCGTTTCTTACTTCCAAACTGCCATATCTCGCGAACGGATTGACCAATTCGCAAAATTTCTGTTGCATCTGAAAGTAGAAACTCGCCCGAATACAACACTATGCGTACTTTTCCCCTAGGCCGTTCTAGTTATTCGTTTCGAGCATCAGAACTGCGAAAATTTTGAGTTTCTCAAGCGTTTCTTACATCCAAACTGCCATAACTCGCGAACGGATTGACCAATCCGCAAAATTTCTGTTGCATCTGAAAGTAGAAACTCGCCCGATTACAACGGTATGCGTACTTTTCCCCTAGCCCGTTCTAGTTATTCGTTTCAGGCAACAGAACTGCGAAAATTTTGAGTTTTTCAAGCGTTGCTTACCTCCAAACTGCCATATCTCGCGAACGGATTGACCAATCCGCAAAATTTCTATTGCATCTGAAAGTAGAAACTCGCCCGATTACAACGGTGTGCGTACTTTTCCCCTAGGCCGTTCTGGTTATGCTTGTCGAAAATCAGAACTGCGAAAATTTTGAGTTTTTCAAGCGTTGCTTACCTCCAAACTGCCATATCTCGCGAACGGATTGACAAATCCGCAAAATTTCTGTTGCATCTGAAAGTAGATACTCGCCCGATTACAACGGTATGAGTACTTTTACCCTGGGCCATTCTAGTTATTCGTTTCGAGCATCAGAACTGTGCAAATTTTGAGTTTCTCAACCGTTTCTTACCTCCAAACTGCCATATCTCGCGAACGGATAGACCAATCCGCAAAATTTCTGCTGCATCTGAAAGTAGAAACTCGCCCAATTAAACGGTATGTGTGCTTTTCCCCTGGGCCATTCTAGTTATTCGTTTCGAGGATCAGAACTGTGCAAATTTTGAGTTTCTCAACCGTTTCTTACATCCAAACTGCCATATCTCGCGAACGGATTGACCAATCCGCAAAATTTCTGTTGCATCTGAAAGTAGAAACTCGCCCGATTACAACGGTATGCGTACTTTTCCCCTAGCCCGTTCTAGTTATTCGTTTCGAGCAACAGAACTGCGAAAATTTTGAGTTTCTCAAGCGTTGCTTACCTCCAAACTGCCATATCTCGCGAACGGATTGACCAATCCGCAAAGTTTCTGTTGCATCTGAAAGTAGAAACTCGCCCGATTACAACGGTATGCGTACTTTTCCCCTAGCCCGTTCTAGTTATTCGTTTCCAGCAACAGAACTGCGAAAATTTTGAGTTTCTCAAGCGTTGCTTACCTCCAAACTGCCATATCTCGCGAACGGATTGACCAATCCGCAAAATTTCTGTTGCATCTGAAAGTAGAAACTCGCCCGATTACAACGGTGTGCGTACTTTTCCCCTAGGCTGTTCTAGTTATGCTTGTCGAGCATCAGACCTGCGAAAATTTTGAGTTTCTCGTGCGTTTCTTACCTCCAAACTGCCATATCTCGCGAACGGATTGACCAATCCGCAAAATTTCTGTTGCACCTGAAAGTAAAAACTCGCCCGATTACAACGGTATGCGTACTTTTCCCCTAGCCCGTTCTAGTTATTCGTTTCGGGCAACAGAACTGCGAAAATTTTGAGTTTTTCAAGCGTTGCTTACCTCCAAACTGCCATATCTCGCGAACGGATTGACAAATCCGCAAAATTTCTGTTGCATCTGAAAGTAGATACTCGCCCGATTACAGCGGTATGAGTACTTTTCCCCTGGGCCATTCTAGTTATTCGTTTCGAGCATCAGAACTGTGCAAATTTTGAGTTTCTCAACCGTTTCTTACCTCCAAACTGCCATATCTCGCGAACGGATAGACCAATCCGCAAAATTTCTGCTGCATCTGAAAGTAGAAACTCGCCCAATTAAACGGTATGTGTGCTTTTCCCCTGGGCCATTCTAGTTATTCGTTTCGAGCATCAGAACTGCGAAAATTTTGAGTTTCTCAAGCGTTTCTTACCTCCAAACTGCCATATCTCGCGAACGGATTGACCAATCCGCAAAATTTCTGTTGCATCTGAAAGTAGAAACTCGCCTGATTACAACGGTATGCGTACTTTTCCCCTAGCCCGTTCTAGTTATTCGTTTCGAGCAACAGAACTGCGAAAATTTTGAGTTTCTCAAGCGTTGCTTACCTCCAAACTGCCATATCTCGCGAACGGATTGACCAATCCGCAAAATTTCTGTTGCATCTGAAAGTAGAAACTCGCCCGATTACAACACTATGCGTACTTTTCCCCTAGGCCGTTCTAGTTATTCGTTTCGAGCATCAGAACTGCGAAAATTTTGAGTTTCTCGAGCGTTTCTTACCTCCAAACTGCCATATCTCGCGAACGGACTGACCAATCCGCAAAATTTCTGTTGCAACTGAAAGTAGAAACTAGCCCGATTACAACACTATGCGTACTTTTCCCCTAGGCCGTTCTAGTTATTCGTTTCGAGCATCAGAACTGCGAAAATTTTGAGTTTCTCAAGCGTTTCTTACTTCCAAACTGCCATATCTCGCGAACGGATTGACCAATTCGCAAAATTTCTGTTGCATCTGAAAGTAGAAACTCGCCCGAATACAACACTATGCGTACTTTTCCCCTAGGCCGTTCTAGTTATTCGTTTCGAGCATCAGAACTGCGAAAATTTTGAGTTTCTCAAGCGTTTCTTACATCCAAACTGCCATAACTCGCGAACGGATTGACCAATCCGCAAAATTTCTGTTGCATCTGAAAGTAGAAACTCGCCCGATTACAACGGTATGCGTACTTTTCCCCTAGCCCGTTCTAGTTATTCGTTTCAGGCAACAGAACTGCGAAAATTTTGAGTTTTTCAAGCGTTGCTTACCTCCAAACTGCCATATCTCGCGAACGGATTGACCAATCCGCAAAATTTCTATTGCATCTGAAAGTAGAAACTCGCCCGATTACAACGGTGTGCGTACTTTTCCCCTAGGCCGTTCTGGTTATGCTTGTCGAAAATCAGAACTGCGAAAATTTTGAGTTTTTCAAGCGTTGCTTACCTCCAAACTGCCATATCTCGCGAACGGATTGACCAATCCGCAAAATTTCTGTTGCATCTGAAGGTAGAAACTCGCCCGATTACAACGGTATGCGTACTTTTCCCCTAGCCCGTTCTAGTTATTCGTTTCGAGCAACAGAACTGCGAAAATTTTGAGTTTCTCGAGCGTTTCTCTCCTACAAACTGCCACATCTCGCGAACGGATTGTCCAATCCGCAAAATTTCTGATGCATCTGAAAGTAGAAACTCGCCCGATTACAACTGTATGCGTACTTTTCCCCTAGCCCGTTCTAGTTATTCGTTTCGAGCAACAGAACTGCGAAAATTTTGAGTTTCTCAAGCGTTGCTTACATCCAAACTTCCATATCTCGCGAACGGATTGACCAATCCGCAAAATTTCTGATGCATCTGAAAGTAGAAACTCGCCCGATTACAACTGTATGCGTACTTCTCCCCTAGCCCGTTCTAGTTATTCGTTTCGGGCAACAGAACTGCGTAAATTTTGAGTTTTTCAAGCGTTGCTTACCTCCAAACTGCCATATCTCGCGAACGGATTGACAAATCCGCAAAATTTCTGTTGCATCTGAAAGTAGATACTCGCCCGATTACAACGGTATGAGTACTTTTACCCTGGGCCATTCTAGTTATTCGTTTCGAGCATCAGAACTGTGCAAATTTTGAGTTTCTCAACCGTTTCTTACCTCCAAACTGCCATATCTCGCGAACGGATAGTCCAATCCGCAAAATTTCTGCTGCATCTGAAAGTAGAAACTCGCCCAATTAAACGGTATGTGTGCTTTTCCCCTGGGCCATTCTAGTTATTCGTTTCGAGCATCAGAACTGTGCAAATTTTGAGTTTCTCAACCGTTTCTTACCTCCAAACTGCCATATCTCGCGAACGGATTGACCAATCCGCAAAATTTCTGTTGCATCTGACAGTAGAAACTCGCCCGATTACAACGGTATGCGTACTTTTCCCCTAGGCCGCTCTAGTTATTCGTTTCGAGCATCAGAACTGGGAAAATTTTGAGTTTCTCAAGCGTTTCTTACCTCCAAACTGCCATATCTCGCGAACGGATTGACCAATCCGCAAAATTTCTGTTGCATCTGAAAGTAGAAACTCGCCCGATTACAACGGTATGCGTACTTTTCCCCTAGCCCGTTCTAGTTATTCGTTTCGAGCAACAGAACTGCGAAAATTTTGAGTTTCTCAAGCGTTGCTTACCTCCAAACTGCCATATCTCGCGAACGGATTGACCAATCCGCAAAGTTTCTGTTGCATCTGAAAGTAGAAACTCGCCCGATTACAACGGTATGCGTACTTTTCCCCTAGCCCGTTCTAGTTATTCGTTTCGAGCAACAGAACTGCGAAAATTTTGAGTTTCTCAAGCGTTGCTTACCTCCAAACTGCCATATCTCGCGAACGGATTGACCAATCCGCAAAATTTCTGTTGCATCTGAAAGTAGAAACTCGCACGATTACAACGGTGTGCGTACTTTTCCCCTAGGCAGTTCTAGTTATGCTTGTCGAGCATCAGAACTGCGAAAATTTTGAGTTTCTCGAGCGTTTCTTACCTCCAAACTGCCATATCTCGCGAACGGATTGACCAATCCGCAAAATTTCTGCTGCATCTGAAAGTAGAAACTCGCCCAATTAAACGGTATGTGTGCTTTTCCCCTGGGCCATTCTAGTTATTCGTTTCGAGCATCAGAACTGCGAAAATTTTGAGTTTCTCAAGCGTTTCTTACCTCCAAACTGCCATATCTCGCGAACGGATTGACCAATCCGCAAAATTTCTGTTGCATCTGAAAGTAGAAACTCGCCTGATTACAACGGTATGCGTACTTTTCCCCTAGCCCGTTCTAGTTATTCGTTTCGAGCAACAGAACTGCGAAAATTTTGAGTTTCTCAAGCGTTGCTTACCTCCAAACTGCCATATCTCGCGAACGGATTGACCAATCCGCAAAATTTCTGTTGCATCTGAAAGTAGAAACTCGCCCGATTACAACACTATGCGTACTTTTCCCCTAGGCCGTTCTAGTTATTCGTTTCGAGCATCAGAACTGCGAAAATTTTGAGTTTCTCGAGCGTTTCTTACCTCCAAACTGCCATATCTCGCGAACGGACTGACCAATCCGCAAAATTTCTGTTGCAACTGAAAGTAGAAACTAGCCCGATTACAACACTATGCGTACTTTTCCCCTAGGCCGTTCTAGTTATTCGTTTCGAGCATCAGAACTGCGAAAATTTTGAGTTTCTCAAGCGTTTCTTACTTCCAAACTGCCATATCTCGCGAACGGATTGACCAATTCGCAAAATTTCTGTTGCATCTGAAAGTAGAAACTCGCCCGAATACAACACTATGCGTACTTTTCCCCTAGGCCGTTCTAGTTATTCGTTTCGAGCATCAGAACTGCGAAAATTTTGAGTTTCTCAAGCGTTTCTTACATCCAAACTGCCATAACTCGCGAACGGATTGACCAATCCGCAAAATTTCTGTTGCATCTGAAAGTAGAAACTCGCCCGATTACAACGGTATGCGTACTTTTCCCCTAGCCCGTTCTAGTTATTCGTTTCAGGCAACAGAACTGCGAAAATTTTGAGTTTTTCAAGCGTTGCTTACCTCCAAACTGCCATATCTCGCGAACGGATTGACCAATCCGCAAAATTTCTATTGCATCTGAAAGTAGAAACTCGCCCGATTACAACGGTGTGCGTACTTTTCCCCTAGGCCGTTCTGGTTATGCTTGTCGAAAATCAGAACTGCGAAAATTTTGAGTTTTTCAAGCGTTGCTTACCTCCAAACTGCCATATCTCGCGAACGGATTGACCAATCCGCAAAATTTCTGTTGCATCTGAAGGTAGAAACTCGCCCGATTACAACGGTATGCGTACTTTTCCCCTAGCCCGTTCTAGTTATTCGTTTCGAGCAACAGAACTGCGAAAATTTTGAGTTTCTCGAGCGTTTCTCTCCTACAAACTGCCACATCTCGCGAACGGATTGTCCAATCCGCAAAATTTCTGATGCATCTGAAAGTAGAAACTCGCCCGATTACAACTGTATGCGTACTTTTCCCCTAGCCCGTTCTAGTTATTCGTTTCGAGCAACAGAACTGCGAAAATTTTGAGTTTCTCAAGCGTTGCTTACATCCAAACTGCCATATCTCGCGAACGGATTGACCAATCCGCAAAATTTCTGTTGCATCTGAAAGTAGAAACTCGCCCGATTACAACGGTGTGCGTACTTTTCCCCTAGGCTGTTCTAGTTATGCTTGTCGAGCATCAGACCTGCGAAAATTTTGAGTTTCTCGTGCGTTTCTTACCTCCAAACTGCCATATCTCGCGAACGGATTGACCAATCCGCAAAATTTCTGTTGCATCTGAAAGTAAAAACTCGCCCGATTACAACGGTATGCGTACTTTTCCCCTAGCCCGTTCTAGTTATTCGTTTCGGGCAACAGAACTGCGAAAATTTTGAGTTTTTCAAGCGTTGCTTACCTCCAAACTGCCCTATCTCGCGAACGGATCGACAAATCCGCAAAATTTCTGTTGCATCTGAAAGTAGATACTCGCCCGATTACAACGGTATGAGTACTTTTCCCCTGGGCCATTCTAGTTATTCGTTTCGAGCATCAGAACTGTGCAAATTTTGAGTTTCTCAACCGTTTCTTACCTCCAAACTGCCATATCTCGCGAACGGATTGACCAATCCGCAAAATTTCTGTTGCATCTGAAAGTAGAAACTCGCCCGATTACAACGGTATGCGTACTTTTCCCCTAGCCCGTTC
Organism: Ptiloglossa arizonensis; assembly: GCF_051014685.1. Lineage (NCBI taxonomy): Eukaryota > Metazoa > Arthropoda > Insecta > Hymenoptera > Colletidae > Ptiloglossa > Ptiloglossa arizonensis. The sequence continues at coordinate 691,010 of NW_027478498.1, forward strand.
TAGTTATTCGTTTCGAGCAACAGAACTGCGAAAAGTTTGAGTTTTTCAAGCGTTGCTTGCCTCCAAACTGCCATATCTCGCGAACGGATTGACCAATCCGCAAAATTTCTGTTGCATCTGAAAGTAGAAACTCTCCCGATTACAACGGTGTGCGTACTTTTCCCCTAGGCCGTTCTAGTTATGCTTGTCGAGCATCAGAACTGCGAAAATTTTGAGTTTCTCGAGCGTTTCTTACCTCCAAACTGCCATATCTCGCGAACGGATTGACCAATCCGCAAAATTTCTGTTGCATCTGAAAGTAGAAACTCGCCCGATTACAACACTATGCGTACTTTTCCCCTAGGCCGTTCTAGTTATTCGTTTCGAGCATCAGAACTGCGAAAATTTTGAGTTTCTCAAGCGTTTCTTACTTCCAAACTGCCATATCTCGCGAACGGATTGACCAATTCGCAAAATTTCTGTTGCATCTGAAAGTAGTATTCGCCCGAATACAACACTATGCGTACTTTTCCCCTAGGCCGTTCTAGTTATTCGTTTCGAGCATCAGAACTGCGAAAATTTTGAGTTTCTCAAGCGTTTCTTACATCCAAACTGCCATAACTCGCGAACGGATTGACCAATCCGCAAAATTTCTGTTGCATCTGAAAGTAGAAACTCGCCCGATTACAACGGTATGCGTACTTTTCCCCTAGCCCGTTCTAGTTATTCGTTTCAGGCAACAGAACTGCGAAAATTTTGAGTTTTTCAAGCGTTGCTTACCTCCAAACTGCCATATCTCGCGAACGGATTGACCAATCCGCAAAATTTCTATTGCATCTGAAAGTAGAAACTCGCCCGATTACAACGGTGTGCGTACTTTTCCCCTAGGCCGTTCTGGTTATGCTTGTCGAAAATCAGAACTGCGAAAATTTTGAGTTTTTCAAGCGTTGCTTACCTCCAAACTGCCATATCTCGCGAACGGATTGACCAATCCGCAAAATTTCTGTTGCATCTGAAGGTAGAAACTCGCCCGATTACAACGGTATGCGTACTTTTCCCCTAGCCCGTTCTAGTTATTCGTTTCGAGCAACAGAACTGCGAAAATTTTGAGTTTCTCGAGCGTTTCTCTCCTACAAACTGCCACATCTCGCGAACGGATTGTCCAATCCGCAAAATTTCTGATGCATCTGAAAGTAGAAACTCGCCCGATTACAACTGTATGCGTACTTTTCCCCTAGCCCGTTCTAGTTATTCGTTTCGAGCAACAGAACTGCGAAAATTTTGAGTTTCTCAAGCGTTGCTTACATCCAAACTGCCATATCTCGCGAACGGATTGACCAATCCGCAAAATTTCTGTTGCATCTGAAAGTAGAAACTCGCCCGATTACAACGGTGTGCGTACTTTTCCCCTAGGCTGTTCTAGTTATGCTTGTCGAGCATCAGACCTGCGAAAATTTTGAGTTTCTCGTGCGTTTCTTACCTCCAAACTGCCATATCTCGCGAACGGATTGACCAATCCGCAAAATTTCTGTTGCATCTGAAAGTAAAAACTCGCCCGATTACAACGGTATGCGTACTTTTCCCCTAGCCCGTTCTAGTTATTCGTTTCGGGCAACAGAACTGCGAAAATTTTGAGTTTCTCGAGCGTTTCTCTCCTACAAACTGCCACATCTCGCGAACGGATTGTCCAATCCGCAAAATTTCTGATGCATCTGAAAGTAGAAACTCGCCCGATTACAACTGTATGCGTACTTTTCCCCTAGCCCGTTCTAGTTATTCGTTTCGAGCAACAGAACTGCGAAAATTTTGAGTTTTTCAAGCGTTGCTTACCTCCAAACTGCCATATCTCGCGAACGGATTGACAAATCCGCAAAATTTCTGTTGCATCTGAAAGTAGATACTCGCCCGATTACAATGGTGTGAGTACTTTTCCCCTGGGCCATTCTAGTTATTCGTTTCGAGCATCAGAACTGTGCAAATTTTGAGTTTCTCAACCGTTTCTTACCTCCAAACTGCCATATCTCGCGAACGGATAGACCAATCCGCAAAATTTCTGCTGCATCTGAAAGTAGAAACTCGCCCAATTAAACGGTATGTGTGCTTTTCCCCTGGGCCATTCTAGTTATTCGTTTCGAGCATCAGAACTGTGCAAATTTTGAGTTTCTCAACCGTTTCTTACCTCCAAACTGCCATATCTCGCGAACGGATTGACCAATCCGCAAAATTTCTGTTGCATCTGACAGTAGAAACTCGCCCGATTACAACGGTATGCGTACTTTTCCCCTAGGCCGTTCTAGTTATTCGTTTCGAGCATCAGAACTGGGAAAATTTTGAGTTTCTCAAGCGTTTCTTACCTCCAAACTGCCATATCTCGCGAACGGATTGACCAATCCGCAAAATTTCTGTTGCATCTGAAAGTAGAAACTCGCCCGATTACAACGGTATGCGTACTTTTCCCCTAGCCCGTTCTAGTTATTCGTTTCGAGCAACAGAACTGCGAAAATTTTGAGTTTCTCAAGCGTTGCTTACCTCCAAACTGCCATATCTCGCGAACGGATTGACCAATCCGCAAAGTTTCTGTTGCATCTGAAAGTAGAAACTCGCCCGATTACAACGGTATGCGTACTTTTCCCCTAGCCCGTTCTAGTTATTCGTTTCGAGCAACAGAACTGCGAAAATTTTGAGTTTCTCAAGCGTTGCTTACCTCCAAACTGCCATATCTCGCGAACGGATTGACCAATCCGCAAAATTTCTGTTGCATCTGAAAGTAGAAACTCGCCCGATTACAACGGTGTGCGTACTTTTCCCCTAGCCCGTTCTAGTTATTCGTTTCGGGCAACAGAACTGCGAAAATTTTGAGTTTTTCAAGCGTTGCTTACCTCCAAACTGCCATATCTCGCGAACGGATTGACAAATCCGCAAAATTTCTGTTGCATCTGAAAGTAGATACTCGCCCGATTACAACGGTATGAGTACTTTTCCCCTGGGCCATTCTAGTTATTCGTTTCGAGCATCAGAACTGTGCAAATTTTGAGTTTCTCAACCGTTTCTTACCTCCAAACTGCCATATCTCGCGAACGGATAGACCAATCCGCAAAATTTCTGCTGCATCTGAAAGTAGAAACTCGCCCGATTACAACGGTATGAGTACTTTTCCCCTGGGCCATTCTAGTTATTCGTTTCGAGCATCAGAACTGTGCAAATTTTGAGTTTCTCAACCGTTTCTTACCTCCAAACTGCCATATCTCGCGAACGGATAGACCAATCCGCAAAATTTCTGCTGCATCTGAAAGTAGAAACTCGCCCAATTAAACGGTATGTGTGCTTTTCCCCTGGGCCATTCTAGTTATTCGTTTCGAGCATCAGAACTGTGCAAATTTTGAGTTTCTCAACCGTTTCTTACCTCCAAACTGCCATATCTCGCGAACGGATTGACCAATCCGCAAAATTTCTGTTGCATCTGACAGTAGAAACTCGCCCGATTACAACGGTATGCGTACTTTTCTCCTAGGCCGTTCTAGTTATTCGTTTCGAGCATCAGAACTGGGAAAATTTTGAGTTTCTCAAGCGTTTCTTACCTCCAAACTGCCATATCTCGCGAACGGATTGACCAATCCGCAAAGTTTCTGTTGCATCTGAAAGTAGAAACTCGCCCGATTACAACGGTATGCGTACTTTTCCCCTAGCCCGTTCTAGTTATTCGTTTCGAGCAACAGAACTGCGAAAATTTTGAGTTTCTCAAGCGTTGCTTACCTCCAAACTGCCATATCTCGCGAACGGATTGACCAATCCGCAAAATTTCTGTTGCATCTGAAAGTAGAAACTCGCACGATTACAACGGTGTGCGTACTTTTCCCCTAGGCAGTTCTAGTTATGCTTGTCGAGCATCAGAACTGCGAAAATTTTGAGTTTCTCGAGCGTTTCTTACCTCCAAACTGCCATATCTCGCGAACGGATTGACCAATCCGCAAAATTTCTGTTGCATCTGAAAGTAGATACTCGCCTGATTACAACGGTATGAGTACTTTTCCCCTGGGCCATTCTAGTTATTCGTTTCGAGCATCAGAACTGTGCAAATTTTGAGTTTCTCAACCGGTTCTTACTTCCAAACTGCCATATCTCGCGAACGGATAGACCAATCCGCAAAATTTCTGCTGCATCTGAAAGTAGAAACTCGCCCAATTGAAACGGTATGTGTGCTTTTCCCCTGGGCGATTCTAGTTATTCGTTTCGAGCATCAGAACTGTGCAAATTTTGAGTTTCTCAACCGTTTCTTACCTCCAAACTGCCATATCTCGCGAACGGATTGACCAATCCGCAAAATTTCTGTTGCATCTGAAAGTAGAAACTCGCCCGATTACAACGGTATGCGTACTTTTCCCCTAGGCCGTTCTTGTTATTCGTTTCGAGCATCAGAAGCGCGAAAATTTTGAGTTTCTCAAGCGTTTCTTACATCCAAACTGCCATATCTCGCGAACGGATTGACCAATCCGCAAAATTTCTGTTGCATCTGAAAGTAGAAACTCGAACGGTTACAACGGTATGCGTACTTTTCCCCTAGCCCGTTCTAGTTATTCGTTTCGAGCAACAGTACTGCGAAAATTTTGAGTTTCTCAAGCGTTGCTTACCTCCAAACTGCCATATCTCGCGAACGGATTGACCAATCCGCAAAATTTCTGTTGCATCTGAAAGTAGAAACTCGCCCGATTACAACACTATGCGTACTTTTCCCCTAGGCCGTTCTAGTTATTCGTTTCGAGCATCAGAACTGCGAAAATTTTGAGTTTCTCAAGCGTTTCTTACTTCCAAACTGCCATATCTCGCGAACGGATTGACCAATCCGCAAAATTTCTGTTGCATCTGAAGGTAGAAACTCGCCCGATTACAACGGTATGCGTACTTTTCCCCTAGGCCGTCCTAGTTATTCGTTTCGAGCATCAGAACTGCGAAAATTTTGAGTTTCTCAAGCGTTTCGTACCTCCAAACTGCCATATCTCGCGAACGGATTGACCAATCCGCAAAATTTCTGTTGCATCTGAAAGTAGATACTCGCCCGATTACAACGGTATGAGTACTTTTCCCCTGGGCCATTCTAGTTATTCGTTTCGAGCATCAGAACTGTGCAAATTTTGAGTTTCTCAACCGTTTCTTACCTCCAAACTGCCATATCTCGCGAACGGATAGACCAATCCGCAAAATTTCTGCTGCATCTGAAAGTAGAAACTCGCCCAATTAAACGGTATGTGTGCTTTTCCCCTGGGCCATTCTAGTTATTCGTTTCGAGCATCAGAACTGTGCAAATTTTGAGTTTCTCAACCGTTTCTTACCTCCAAACTGCCATATCTCGCGAACGGATTGACCAATCCGCAAAATTTCTGTTGCATCTGACAGTAGAAACTCGCCCGATTACAACGGTATGCGTACTTTTCCCCTAGGCCGTTCTAGTTATTCGTTTCGAGCATCAGAACTGGGAAAATTTTGAGTTTCTCAAGCGTTTCTTACCTCCAAACTGCCATATCTCGCGAACGGATTGACCAATCCGCAAAATTTCTGTTGCATCTGAAAGTAGAAACTCGCCCGATTACAACGGTATGCGTACTTTTCCCCTAGCCCGTTCTAGTTATTCGTTTCGAGCAACAGAACTGCGAAAATTTTGAGTTTCTCAAGCGTTGCTTACCTCCAAACTGCCATATCTCGCGAACGGATTGACCAATCCGCAAAGTTTCTGTTGCATCTGAAAGTAGAAACTCGCCCGATTACAACGGTATGCGTACTTTTCCCCTAGCCCGTTCCAGTTATTCGTTTCGAGCAACAGAACTGCGAAAATTTTGAGTTTCTCAAGCGTTGCTTACCTCCAAACTGCCATATCTCGCGAACGGATTGACCAATCCGCAAAATTTCTGTTGCATCTGAAAGTAGAAACTCGCACGATTACAACGGTGTGCGTACTTTTCCCCTAGGCAGTTCTAGTTATGCTTGTCGAGCATCAGAACTGCGAAAATTTTGAGTTTCTCGAGCGTTTCTTACCTCCAAACTGCCATATCTCGCGAACGGATTGACCAATCCGCAAAATTTCTGTTGCATCTGAAAGTAGATACTCGCCTGATTACAACGGTATGAGTACTTTTCCCCTGGGCCATTCTAGTTATTCGTTTCGAGCATCAGAACTGTGCAAATTTTGAGTTTCTCAACCGGTTCTTACTTCCAAACTGCCATATCTCGCGAACGGATAGACCAATCCGCAAAATTTCTGCTGCATCTGAAAGTAGAAACTCGCCCAATTGAAACGGTATGTGTGCTTTTCCCCTGGGCGATTCTAGTTATTCGTTTCGAGCATCAGAACTGTGCAAATTTTGAGTTTCTCAACCGTTTCTTACCTCCAAACTGCCATATCTCGCGAACGGATTGACCAATCCGCAAAATTTCTGTTGCATCTGAAAGTAGAAACTCGCCCGATTACAACGGTATGCGTACTTTTCCCCTAGGCCGTTCTTGTTATTCGTTTCGAGCATCAGAAGCGCGAAAATTTTGAGTTTCTCAAGCGTTTCTTACATCCAAACTGCCATATCTCGCGAACGGATTGACCAATCCGCAAAATTTCTGTTGCATCTGAAAGTAGAAACTCGAACGGTTACAACGGTATGCGTACTTTTCCCCTAGCCCGTTCTAGTTATTCGTTTCGAGCGTCAGAACTGCGAAAATTTTGAGTTTCTCAAGCGTTGCTTACCTCCAAACTGCCATATCTCGCGAACGGATTGACCAATCCGCAAAATTTCTGTTGCATCTGAAAGTAGAAACTCGCCCGATTACAACACTATGCGTACTTTTCCCCTAGGCCGTTCTAGTTATTCGTTTCGAGCATCAGAACTGCGAAAATTTTGAGTTTCTCAAGCGTTTCTTACTTCCAAACTGCCATATCTCGCGAACGGATTGACCAATCCGCAAAATTTCTGTTGCATCTGAAGGTAGAAACTCGCCCGATTACAACGGTATGCGTACTTTTCCCCTAGGCCGTCCTAGTTATTCGTTTCGAGCATCAGAACTGCGAAAATTTTGAGTTTCTCAAGCGTTTCGTACCTCCAAACTGCCATATCTCGCGAACGGATTGACCAATCCGCAAAATTTCTGTTGCATCTGAAAGTAGATACTCGCCCGATTACAACGGTATGAGTACTTTTCCCCTGGGCCATTCTAGTTATTCGTTTCGAGCATCAGAACTGTGCAAATTTTGAGTTTCTCAACCGTTTCTTACCTCCAAACTGCCATATCTCGCGAACGGATAGACCAATCCGCAAAATTTCTGCTGCATCTGAAAGTAGAAACTCGCCCAATTAAACGGTATGTGTGCTTTTCCCCTGGGCCATTCTAGTTATTCGTTTCGAGCATCAGAACTGTGCAAATTTTGAGTTTCTCAACCGTTTCTTACCTCCAAACTGCCATATCTCGCGAACGGATTGACCAATCCGCAAAATTTCTGTTGCATCTGACAGTAGAAACTCGCCCGATTACAACGGTATGCGTACTTTTCCCCTAGGCCGTTCTAGTTATTCGTTTCGAGCATCAGAACTGGGAAAATTTTGAGTTTCTCAAGCGTTTCTTACCTCCAAACTGCCATATCTCGCGAACGGATTGACCAATCCGCAAAATTTCTGTTGCATCTGACAGTAGAAACTCGCCCGATTACAACGGTATGCGTACTTTTCCCCTAGGCCGTTCTAGTTATTCGTTTCGAGCATCAGAACTGGGAAAATTTTGAGTTTCTCAAGCGTTTCTTACCTCCAAACTGCCATATCTCGCGAACGGATTGACCAATCCGCAAAATTTCTGTTGCATCTGAAAGTAGAAACTCGCCCGATTACAACGGTATGCGTACTTTTCCCCTAGCCCGTTCTAGTTATTCGTTTCGAGCAACAGAACTGCGAAAATTTTGAGTTTCTCAAGCGTTGCTTACCTCCAAACTGCCATATCTCGCGAACGGATTGACCAATCCGCAAAGTTTCTGTTGCATCTGAAAGTAGAAACTCGCCCGATTACAACGGTATGCGTACTTTTCCCCTAGCCCGTTCTAGTTATTCGTTTCGAGCAACAGAACTGCGAAAATTTTGAGTTTCTCAAGCGTTGCTTACCTCCAAACTGCCATATCTCGCGAACGGATTGACAAATCCGCAAAATTTCTGTTGCATCTGAAAGTAGAAACTCGCACGATTACAACGGTGTGCGTACTTTTCCCCTAGGCAGTTCTAGTTATGCTTGTCGAGCATCAGAACTGCGAAAATTTTGAGTTTCTCGAGCGTTTCTTACCTCCAAACTGCCATATCTCGCGAACGGATTGACCAATCCGCAAAATTTCTGTTGCATCTGAAAGTAGAAACTCGCCCGATTACAACGGTATGCGTACTTTTCCCCTAGGCCGTTCTTGTTATTCGTTTCGAGCATCAGAAGCGCGAAAATTTTGAGTTTCTCAAGCGTTTCTTACATCCAAACTGCCATATCTCGCGAACGGATTGACCAATCCGCAAAATTTCTGTTGCATCTGAAAGTAGAAACTCGAACGATTACAACGGTAGGCGTACTTTTCCCCTAGGCCGTTCTAGTTCTTCGTTTCGAGCATCAGAACTGCGAAAATTTTGAGTTTCTCAAGCGTTTCTTACCTCCAAACTGCCATATCTCGCGAACGGATTGACCAATCCGCAAAATTTCTGTTGCATCTGAAAGTAGAAACTCGCCTGATTACAACGGTATGCGTACTTTTCCCCTAGCCCGTTCTAGTTATTCGTTTCGAGCAACAGAACTGCGAAAATTTTGAGTTTCTCAAGCGTTGCTTACCTCCAAACTGCCATATCTCGCGAACGGATTGACCAATCCGCAAAATTTCTGTTGCATCTGAAAGTAGAAACTCGCCCGATTACAACACTATGCGTACTTTTCCCCTAGGCCGTTCTAGTTATTCGTTTCGAGCATCAGAACTGCGAAAATTTTGAGTTTCTCAAGCGTTTCTTACTTCCAAACTGCCATATCTCGCGAACGGATTGACCAATCCCCAAAATTTCTGTTGCATCTGAAGGTAGAAACTCGCCCGATTACAACGGTATGCGTACTTTTCCCCTAGGCCGTCCTAGTTATTCGTTTCGAGCATCAGAACTGCGAAAATTTTGAGTTTCTCAAGCGTTTCGTACCTCCAAACTGCCATATCTCGCGAACGGATTGACCAATCCGCAAAATTTCTGCTGCATGTGAAAGTAGAAACTCGCACGATTACAACGGTGTGCGTACTTTTCCCCTAGGCAGTTCTAGTTATGCTTGTCGAGCATCAGAACTGCGAAAATTTTGAGTTTCTCGAGCGTTTCTTACCTCCAAACTGCCATATCTCGCGAACGGATTGACCAATCCGCAAAATTTCTGTTGCATCTGAAAGTAGATACTCGCCTGATTACAACGGTATGAGTACTTTTCCCCTGGGCCATTCTAGTTATTCGTTTCGAGCATCAGAACTGTGCAAATTTTGAGTTTCTCAACCGGTTCTTACTTCCAAACTGCCATATCTCGCGAACGGATAGACCAATCCGCAAAATTTCTGCTGCATCTGAAAGTAGAAACTCGCCCAATTGAAACGGTATGTGTGCTTTTCCCCTGGGCGATTCTAGTTATTCGTTTCGAGCATCAGAACTGTGCAAATTTTGAGTTTCTCAACCGTTTCTTACCACCAAACTGCCATATCTCGCGAACGGATTGACCAATCCGCAAAATTTCTGTTGCATCTGAAAGTAGAAACTCGCCCGATTACAACGGTATGCGTACTTTTCCCCTAGGCCGTTCTTGTTATTCGTTTCGAGCATCAGAAGCGCGAAAATTTTGAGTTTCTCAAGCGTTTCTTACATCCAAACTGCCATATCTCGCGAACGGATTGACCAATCCGCAAAATTTCTGTTGCATCTGAAAGTAGAAACTCGAACGATTACAACGGTAGGCGTACTTTTCCCCTAGGCCGTTCTAGTTCTCCGTTTCGAGCATCAGAACTGCGAAAATTTTGAGTTTCTCAAGCGTTTCTTACCTCCAAACTGCCATATCTCGCGAACGGATTGACCAATCCGCAAAATTTCTGTTGCATCTGAAAGTAGAAACTCGCACGATTACAACGGTGTGCGTACTTTTCCCCTAGGCAGTTCTAGTTATGCTTGTCGAGCATCAGAACTGCGAAAATTTTGAGTTTCTCGAGCGTTTCTTACCTCCAAACTGCCATATCTCGCGAACGGATTGACCAATCCGCAAAATTTCTGTTGCATCTGAAAGTAGATACTCGCCTGATTACAACGGTATGAGTACTTTTCCCCTGGGCCATTCTAGTTATTCGTTTCGAGCATCAGAACTGTGCAAATTTTGAGTTTCTCAACCGGTTCTTACTTCCAAACTGCCATATCTCGCGAACGGATAGACCAATCCGCAAAATTTCTGCTGCATCTGAAAGTAGAAACTCGCCCAATTGAAACGGTATGTGTGCTTTTCCCCTGGGCGATTCTAGTTATTCGTTTCGAGTATCAGAACTGTGCAAATTTTGAGTTTCTCAACCGTTTCTTACCTCCAAACTGCCATATCTCGCGAACGGATTGACCAATCCGCAAAATTTCTGTTGCATCTGAAAGTAGAAACTCGCCTGATTACAACGGTATGCGTACTTTTCCCCTAGCCCGTTCTAGTTATTCGTTTCGAGCAACAGAACTGCGAAAATTTTGAGTTTCTCAAGCGTTGCTTACCTCCAAACTGCCATATCTCGCGAACGGATTGACCAATCCGCAAAATTTCTGTTGCATCTGAAAGTAGAAACTCGCCCGATTACAACACTATGCGTACTTTTCCCCTAGGCCGTTCTAGTTATTCGTTTCGAGCATCAGAACTGCGAAAATTTTGAGTTTCTCAAGCGTTTCTTACTTCCAAACTGCCATATCTCGCGAACGGATTGACCAATCCGCAAAATTTCTGTTGCATCTGAAAGTAGAAACTCGCACGATTACAACGGTGTGCGTACTTTTCCCCTAGGCAGTTCTAGTTATGCTTGTCGAGCATCAGAACTGCGAAAATTTTGAGTTTCTCGAGCGTTTCTTACCTCCAAACTGCCATATCTCGCGAACGGATTGACCAATCCGCAAAATTTCTGTTGCATCTGAAAGTAGATACTCGCCTGATTACAACGGTATGAGTACTTTTCCCCTGGGCCATTCTAGTTATTCGTTTCGAGCATCAGAACTGTGCAAATTTTGAGTTTCTCAACCGGTTCTTACTTCCAAACTGCCATATCTCGCGAACGGATAGACCAATCCGCAAAATTTCTGCTGCATCTGAAAGTAGAAACTCGCCCAATTGAAACGGTATGTGTGCTTTTCCCCTGGGCGATTCTAGTTATTCGTTTCGAGTATCAGAACTGTGCAAATTTTGAGTTTCTCAACCGTTTCTTACCTCCAAACTGCCATATCTCGCGAACGGATTGACCAATCCGCAAAATTTCTGTTGCATCTGACAGTAGAAACTCGCCCGATTACAACGGTATGCGTACTTTTCCCCTAGGCCGTTCTAGTTATTCGTTTCGAGCATCAGAACTGGGAAAATTTTGAGTTTCTCAAGCGTTTCTTACCTCCGAACTGCCATATCTCGCGAACGGATTGACCAATCCGCAAAATTTCTGTTGCATCTGAAAGTAGAAACTCGCCCGATTACAACGGTATGCGTACTTTTCCCCTAGCCCGTTCTAGTTATTCGTTTCGAGCAACAGAACTGCGAAAATTTTGAGTTTCTCAAGCGTTGCTTACCTCCAAACTGCCATATCTCGCGAACGGATTGACCAATCCGCAAAGTTTCTGTTGCATCTGAAAGTAGAAACTCGCCCGATTACAACGGTATGCGTACTTTTCCCCTAGCCCGTTCTAGTTATTCGTTTCGAGCAACAGAACTGCGAAAATTTTGAGTTTCTCAAGCGTTGCTTACCTCCAAACTGCCATATCTCGCGAACGGATTGACCAATCCGCAAAATTTCTGTTGCATCTGAAAGTAGAAACTCGCACGATTACAACGGTGTGCGTACTTTTCCCCTAGGCAGTTCTAGTTATGCTTGTCGAGCATCAGAACTGCGAAAATTTTGAGTTTCTCGAGCGTTTCTTACCTCCAAACTGCCATATCTCGCGAACGGATTGACCAATCCGCAAAATTTCTGTTGCATCTGAAAGTAGAAACTCGCCCGATTACAACGGTATGCGTACTTTTCCCCTAGGCCGTTCTTGTTATTCGTTTCGAGCATCAGAAGCGCGAAAATTTTGAGTTTCTCAAGCGTTTCTTACATCCAAACTGCCATATCTCGCGAACGGATTGACCAATCCGCAAAATTTCTGTTGCATCTGAAAGTAGAAACTCGAACGATTACAACGGTAGGCGTACTTTTCCCCTAGGCCGTTCTAGTTCTTCGTTTCGAGCATCAGAACTGCGAAAATTTTGAGTTTCTCAAGCGTTTCTTACCTCCAAACTGCCATATCTCGCGAACGGATTGACCAATCCGCAAAATTTCTGTTGCATCTGAAAGTAGAAACTCGCCTGATTACAACGGTATGCGTACTTTTCCCCTAGCCCGTTCTAGTTATTCGTTTCGAGCAACAGAACTGCGAAAATTTTGAGTTTCTCAAGCGTTGCTTACCTCCAAACTGCCATATCTCGCGAACGGATTGACCAATCCGCAAAATTTCTGTTGCATCTGAAAGTAGAAACTCGCCCGATTACAACACTATGCGTAGTTTACCCCTAGGCCGTTCTAGTTATTCGTTTCGAGCATCAGAACTGCGAAAATTTTGAGTTTCTCAAGCGTTTCTTACTTCCAAACTGCCATATCTCGCGAACGGATTGACCAATCCGCAAAATTTCTGTTGCATCTGAAGGTAGAAACTCGCCCGATTACAACGGTATGCGTACTTTTCCCCTAGGCCGTCCTAGTTATTCGTTTCGAGCATCAGAACTGCGAAAATTTTGAGTTTCTCAAGCGTTTCTTACCTCCAAACTGCCATATCTCGCGAACGGATTGACCAATCCGCAAAATTTCTGTTGCATCTGAAAGTAGAAACTCGCCCGATTACAACGGTATGAGTACTTTTCCCCTGGGCCATTCTAGTTATTCGTTTCGAGCATCAGAACTGTGCAAATTTTGAGTTTCTCAACCGGTTCTTACTTCCAAACTGCCATATCTCGCGAACGGATAGACCAATCCGCAAAATTTCTGTTGCATCTGAAAGTAGAAACTCGCCCAATTGAAACGGTATGTGTGCTTTTCCCCTGGGCCATTCTAGTTATTCGTTTCGAGCATCCGAACTGTGCAAATTTTGAGTTTCTCAACCGTTTCTTACCTCCAAACTGCCATATCTCGCGAACGGATTTTCCAATCCGCAAAATTTCTGTTGCATCTGAAAGTAGAAACTCGCCCGATTACAACACTATGCTTACTTTTCCCCTAGGCCGTTCTAGTTATTCGTTTCGAGCATCAGAACTGCGAAAATTTTGAGTTTCTCAAGCGTTTCTTACCTCCAAACTGCCATATCTCGCGAACGGATTGACCAATCCGCAAAATTTCTGTTGCATCTGACAGTAGAAACTCGCCCGATTACAACGGTATGCGTACTTTTCCCCTAGCCCGTTCTAGTTATTCGTTTCGAGCAACAGAACTGCGAAAATTTTGAGTTTCTCAAGCGTAGCTTACCTCCAAACTGCCATATCTCGCGAACGGATTGACCAATCCGCAAAGTTTCTGTTGCATCTGAAAGTAGAAACTCGCCCGATTACAACGGTATGCGTACTTTTCCCCTAGGCCGTTCTAGCTATTCGTTTCGAGCATCAGAACTGCGAAAATTTTGAGTTTCTCAAGCGTTTCGTACCTCCAAACTGCCATATCTCGCGAACGGATTGACCAATCCGCAAAATTTCTGTTGCATCTGAAAGTAGATACTCGCCCGATTACAACCGTATGCGTACTTTTCCCCTAGCCCGTTCTAGTTATTCGTTTCGAGCAACAGAACTGCGAAAATTTTGAGTTTCTCGAGCGTTTCTCTCCTACAAACTGCCACATCTCGCGAACGGATTGTCCAATCCGCAAAATTTCTGATGCATCTGAAAGTAGAAACTCGCCCGATTACAACTGTATGCGTACTTTTCCCCTAGCCCGTTCTAGTTATTCGTTTCGAGCAACAGAACTGCGAAAATTTTGAGTTTCTCAAGCGTTGCTTACATCCAAACTGCCATATCTCGCGAACGGATTGACCAATCCGCAAAATTTCTGTTGCATCTGAAAGTAGAAACTCGCCCGATTACAACGGTGTGCGTACTTTTCCCCTAGGCTGTTCTAGTTATGCTTGTCGAGCATCAGACCTGCGAAAATTTTGAGTTTCTCGTGCGTTTCTTACCTCCAAACTGCCATATCTCGCGAACGGATTGACCAATCCGCAAAATTTCTGTTGCATCTGAAAGTAAAAACTCGCCCGATTACAACGGCATGCGTACTTTTCCCCTAGCCCGTTCTAGTTATTCGTTTCGAGCATCAGAACTGCGAAAATTTTGAGTTTCTCAAGCGTTTCTTACTTCCAAACTGCCATATCTCGCGAACGGATTGACCAATCCGCAAAATTTCTGTTGCATCTGAAGGTAGAAACTCGCCCGATTACAACGGTATGCGTACTTTTCCCCTAGGCCGTCCTAGTTATTCGTTTCGAGCATCAGAACTGCGAAAATTTTGAGTTTCTCAAGCGTTTCGTACCTCCAAACTGCCATATCTCGCGAACGGATTGACCAATCCGCAAAATTTCTGTTGCATCTGAAAGTAGAAACTCGCCCGATTACAACTGTATGCGTACTTTTCCCCTAGGCCGTTCTAGTTATGCTTGTCGAGCATCAGAACTGCGAAAATTTTGAGTTTCTCGAGCGTTTCTTACCTCCAAACTGCCATATCTCGCGAACGGATTGACCAATCCGCAAAATTTCTGTTGCATCTGAAAGTAGATACTCGCCCGATTACAACGGTATGAGTACTTTTCCCCTGGGCCATTCTAGTTATTCTTTTCGAGCATCAGAACTGTGCAAATTTTGAGTTTCTCAACCGTTTCTTATCTCCAAACTGCCATATCTCGCGAACGGATAGACCAATCCGCAAAATTTCTGTTGCATCTGAAAGTAGAAACTTGCCAAATTGAAACGGTATGTGTGCTTTTCCCCTGGGCCATTCTAGTTATTCGTTTCGAGCATCAGAAATGTGCAAATTTTGAGTTTCTCAACCGTTTCTTACCTCCAAACTGCCATATCTCGCGAACGGATTTTCCAATCCGCAAAATTTCTGTTGCATCTGAAAGTAGAAACTCGCCCGATTACAACACTATGCTTACTTTTCCCCTAGGCCGTTCTAGTTATTCGTTTCGAGCATCAGAACTGCGAAAATTTTGAGTTTCTCAAGCGTTTCTTACCTCCAAACTGCCATATCTCGCGAACGGATTGACCAATCCGCAAAATTTCTGTTGCATCTGACAGTAGAAACTCGCCCGATTACAACGGTATGCGTACTTTTCCCCTAGCCCGTTCTAGTTATTCGTTTCGAGCAACAGAACTGCGAAAATTTTGAGTTTCTCAAGCGTAGCTTACCTCCAAACTGCCATATCTCGCGAACGGATTGACCAATCCGCAAAGTTTCTGTTGCATCTGAAAGTAGAAACTCGCCCGATTACAACGGTATGCGTACTTTTCCCCTAGGCCGTTCTAGCTATTCGTTTCGAGCATCAGAACTGCGAAAATTTTGAGTTTCTCAAGCGTTTCGTACCTCCAAACTGCCATATCTCGCGAACGGATTGACCAATCCGCAAAATTTCTGTTGCATCTGAAAGTAGATACTCGCCCGATTACAACTGTATGCGTACTTTTCCCCTAGCCCGTTCTAGTTATTCGTTTCGAGCAACAGAACTGCGAAAATTTTGAGTTTCTCGAGCGTTTCTCTCCTACAAACTGCCACATCTCGCGAACGGATTGTCCAATCCGCAAAATTTCTGATGCATCTGAAAGTAGAAACTCGCCCGATTACAACTGTATGCGTACTTTTCCCCTAGCCCGTTCTAGTTATTCGTTTCGAGCAACAGAACTGCGAAAATTTTGAGTTTCTCAAGCGTTGCTTACATCCAAACTGCCATATCTCGCGAACGGATTGACCAATCCGCAAAATTTCTGTTGCATCTGAAAGTAGAAACTCGCCCGATTACAACGGTGTGCGTACTTTTCCCCTAGGCTGTTCTAGTTATGCTTGTCGAGCATCAGACCTGCGAAAATTTTGAGTTTCTCGTGCGTTTCTTACCTCCAAACTGCCATATCTCGCGAACGGATTGACCAATCCGCAAAATTTCTGTTGCATCTGAAAGTAAAAACTCGCCCGATTACAACGGCATGCGTACTTTTCCCCTAGCCCGTTCTAGTTAATCGTTTCGGGCAACAGAACTGCGAAAATTTTGAGTTTTTCAAGCGTTGCTTACCTCCAAACTGCCATATCTCGCGAACGGATTGACAAATCCGCAAAATTTCTGTTGCATCTGAAAGTAGATACTCGCCCGATTACAACGGTATGAGTACTTTTCCCCTGGGCCATTCTAGTTATTCGTTTCGAGCATCAGAACTGTGCAAATTTTGAGTTTCTCAACCGTTTCTTACCTCCAAACTGCCATATCTCGCGAACGGATAGACCAATCCGCAAAATTTCTGCTGCATCTGAAAGTAGAAACTCGCCCAATTAAACGGTATGTGTGCTTTTCCCCTGGGCCATTCTAGTTATTCGTTTCGAGCATCAGAACTGTGCAAATTTTGAGTTTCTCAACCGTTTCTTACCTCCAAACTGCCATATCTCGCGAACGGATTGACCAATCCGCAAAATTTCTGTTGCATCTGACAGTAGAAACTCGCCCGATTACAACGGTATGCGTACTTTTCCCCTAGGCCGTTCTAGTTATTCGTTTCGAGCATCAGAACTGGGAAAATTTTGAGTTTCTCAAGCGTTTCTTACCTCCAAACTGCCATATCTCGCGAACGGATTGACCAATCCGCAAAATTTCTGTTGCATCTGAAAGTAGAAACTCGCCCGATTACAACGGTATGCGTACTTTTCCCCTAGCCCGTTCTAGTTATTCGTTTCGAGCAACAGAACTGCGAAAATTTTGAGTTTCTCAAGCGTTGCTTACCTCCAAACTGCCATATCTCGCGAACGGATTGACCAATCCGCAAAATTTCTGTTGCATCTGAAAGTAGAAACTCGCACGATTACAACGGTGTGCGTACTTTTCCCCTAGGCAGTTCTAGTTATGCTTGTCGAGCATCAGAACTGCGAAAATTTTGAGTTTCTCGAGCGTTTCTTACCTCCAAACTGCCATATCTCGCGAACGGATTGACCAATCCGCAAAATTTCTGTTGCATCTGAAAGTAGATACTCGCCTGATTACAACGGTATGAGTACTTTTCCCCTGGGCCATTCTAGTTATTCGTTTCGAGCATCAGAACTGTGCAAATTTTGAGTTTCTCAACCGGTTCTTACTTCCAAACTGCCATATCTCGCGAACGGATAGACCAATCCGCAAAATTTCTGCTGCATCTGAAAGTAGAAACTCGCTCAATTGAAACGGTATGTGTGCTTTTCCCCTGGGCGATTCTAGTTATTCGTTTCGAGCATCAGAACTGTGCAAATTTTGAGTTTCTCAACCGTTTCTTACCTCCAAACTGCCATATCTCGCGAACGGATTGACCAATCCGCAAAATTTCTGTTGCATCTGAAAGTAGAAACTCGCCCGATTACAACGGTATGCGTACTTTTCCCCTAGGCCGTTCTTGTTATTCGTTTCGAGCATCAGAAGCGCGAAAATTTTGAGTTTCTCAAGCGTTTCTTACATCCAAACTGCCATATCTCGCGAACGGATTGACCAATCCGCAAAATTTCGGTTGCATCTGAAAGTAGAAACTCGCACGATTACAACGGTATGCGTACTTTTCCCCTAGGCCGTTCTAGTTCTTCGTGTCGAGCATCAGAACTGCGAAAATTTTGAGTTTCTCAAGCGTTTCTTACTTCCAAACTGCCATATCTCGCGAACGGATTGACCAATCCGCAAAATTTCTGTTGCATCTGAAAGTAGAAACTCGCCCGATTACAACGGTATGCGTACTTTTCCCCTAGGCCGTTCTTGTTATTCGTTTCGAGCATCAGAAGCGCGAAAATTTTGAGTTTCTCAAGCGTTTCTTACATCCAAACTGCCATATCTCGCGAACGGATTGACCAATCCGCAAAATTTCTGTTGCATCTGAAAGTAGAAACTCGCCCGATTACAACTGTATGCGTACTTTTCCCCTAGGCCGAACTAGTTATGCTTGTCGAGCATCAGAACTGCGAAAATTTTGAGTTTCTCGAGCGTTTCTTACCTCCAAACTGCCATATCTCGCGAACGGATTGACCAATCCGCAAAATTTCTGTTGCTTCTGAAAGTAGATACTCGCCCGATTACAACGGTATGAGTACTTTTCCCCTGGGCCATTCTAGTTATTCTTTTCGAGCATCAGAACTGTGCAAATTTTGAGTTTCTCAACCGTTTCTTATCTCCAAACTGCCATATCTCGCGAACGGATAGACCAATCCGCAAAATTTCTGTTGCATCTGAAAGTAGAAACTTGCCCAATTGAAACGGTATGTGTGCTTTTCCCCTGGGCCATTCTAGTTATTCGTTTCGAGCATCAGAACTGTGCAAATTTTGAGTTTCTCAACCGTTTCTTACCTCCAAACTGCCATATCTCGCGAACGGATTTTCCAATCCGCAAAATTTCTGTTGCATCTGAAAGTAGAAACTCGCCCGATTACAACACTATGCGTACTTTTCCCCTAGGCCGTTCTAGTTATTCGTTTCGAGCATCAGAAGTGCGAAAATTTTGAGTTTCTCAAGCGTTTCTTACTTCCAAACTGCCATATCTCGCGAACGGATTGACCAATCCGAAAAATCTCTGTTGCATCTGAAGGTAGAAACTCGCCCGATTACAACGGTATGCGTACTTTTCCCCTAGGCCGTTCTAGTTATTCGTTTCGAGCATCAGAACTGGGAAAATTTTGAGTTTCTCAAGCGTTTCTTACCTCCAAACTGCCATATCTCGCGAACGGATTGACCAATCCGCAAAATTTCTGTTGCATCTGAAAGTAGAAACTCGCCCGATTACAACGGTATGCGTACTTTTCCCCTAGCCCGTTCTAGTTATTCGTTTCGAGCATCAGAACTGCGAAAATTTTGAGTTTCTCAAGCGTTTCGTACCTCCAAACTGCCATATCTCGCGAACGGATTGACCAATCCGCAAAATTTCTGTTGCATCTGAAAGTAGAAACTCGCCCGATTACAACTGTATGCGTACTTTTCCCCTAGGCCGTTCTAGTTATACTTGTCGAGCATCAGAACTGCGAAAATTTTGAGTTTCTCGAGCGTTTCTTACCTCCAAACTGCCATATCTCGCGAACGGATTGACCAATCCGCAAAATTTCTGTTGCATCTGAAAGTAGATACTCGCCCGATTACAACGGTATGAGTACTTTTCCCCTGGGCCATTCTAGTTATTCGTTTCGAGCATCAGAACTGCGAAAATTTTGAGTTTCTCAAGCGTTTCTTACTTCCAAACTGCCATATCTCGCGAACGGATTGACCAATCCGCAAAATTTCTGTTGCATCTGAAAGTAGAAACTCGCCCAATTGAAACGGTATGTGTGCTTTTCCCCTGGGCCATTCTAGTTATTCGTTTCGAGCATCAGAACTGTGCAAATTTTGAGTTTCTCAACCGTTTCTTACCTCCAAACTGCCATATCTCGCGAACGGATTGACCAATCCGCAAAATTTCTGTTGCATCTGACAGTAGAAACTCGCCCGATTACAACGGTATGCGTACTTTTCCCCTAGGCCGTTCTAGTTATTCGTTTCGAGCATCAGAACTGGGAAAATTTTGAGTTTCTCAAGCGTTTCTTACCTCCAAACTGCCATATCTCGCGAACGGATTGACCAATCCGCAAAATTTCTGTTGCATCTGAAAGTAGAAACTCGCCCGATTACAACGGTATGCGTACTTTTCCCCTAGCCCGTTCTAGTTATTCGTTTCGAGCAACAGAACTGCGAAAATTTTGAGTTTCTCAAGCGTTGCTTACCTCCGAACTGCCATATCTCGCGAACGGATTGACCAATCCGCAAAGTATCTGTTGCATCTGAAAGTAGAAACTCGCCCGATTACAACACTATGCGTACTTTTCCCCTAGGCCGTTCTAGTTATTCGTTTCGAGCATCAGAACTGCGAAAATTTTGAGTTTCTCAAGCGTTTCTTACTTCCAAACTGCCATATCTCGCGAACGGATTTACCAATCCGCAAAATTTCTGTTGCATCTGAAGGTAGAAACTCGCCCGATTACAACGGTATGCGTACTTTTCCTCTAGGCCTTTCTGGTTATGCTTGTCGAGCATCAGAACTGCGAAAATTTTGAGTTTTTCAAGCTTTGCTTACCTCCAAACTGCCATATCTCGCGAACGAATTGACCAATCCGCAAAATTTCTGTTGCATCTGAAGGTAGAAACTCGCCCGATTACAACGGTATGCGTACTTTTCCCCTAGCCCGTTCTAGTTATTCGTTTCGAGCAACAGAACTGCGAAAATTTTGAGTTTTTCGAGCGTTTCTCTCCTACAAACTGCCACATCTCGCGAACGGATTGTCCAATCCGCAAAATTTCTGATGCATCTGAAAGTAAAAACTCGCCCGATTACAACGGTGTGCGTACTTTTCCCCTAGGCAGTTCTAGTTATGCTTGTCGAGCATCAGAACTGCGAAAATTTTGAGTTTCTCGAGCGTTTCTTACCTCCAAACTGCCATATCTCGCGAACGGATTGACCAATCCGCAAAATTTCTGTTGCATCTGAAAGTAGATACTCGCCTGATTACAACGGTATGAGTACTTTTCCCCTGGGCCATTCTAGTTATTCGTTTCGAGCATCAGAACTGTGCAAATTTTGAGTTTCTCAACCGTTTCTTACCTCCAAACTGCCATATCTCGCGAACGGATTGACCAATCCGCAAAATTTCTGTTGCATCTGAAAGTAGAAACTCGCCCGATTACAACGGTATGCGTACTTTTCCCCTAGGCCGTTCTTGTTATTCGTTTCGAGCATCAGAAGCGCGAAAATTTTGAGTTTCTCAAGCGTTTCTTACATCCAAACTGCCATATCTCGCGAACGGATTGACCAATCCGCAAAATTTCTGTTGCATCTGAAAGTAGAAACTCGCACGATTACAACGGTATGCGTACTTTTCCCCTAGGCCGTTCTAGTTCTTCGTGTCGAGCATCAGAACTGCGAAAATTTTGAGTTTCTCAAGCGTTTCTTACTTCCAAACTGCCATATCTCGCGAACGGATTGACCAATCCGCAAAATTTCTGTTGCATCTGAAAGTAGAAACTCGCCCGATTACAACGGTATGCGTACTTTTCCCCTAGGCCGTTCTTGTTATTCGTTTCGAGCATCAGAAGCGCGAAAATTTTGAGTTTCTCAAGCGTTTCTTACATCCAAACTGCCATATCTCGCGAACGGATTGACCAATCCGCAAAATTTCTGTTGCATCTGAAAGTAGAAACTCGCCCGATTACAACTGTATGCGTACTTTTCCCCTAGGCCGTTCTAGTAATGCTTGTCGAGCATCAGAACTGCGAAAATTTTGAGTTTCTCGAGCGTTTCTTACCTCCAAACTGCCATATCTCGCGAACGGATTGACCAATCCGCAAAATTTCTGTTGCTTCTGAAAGTAGATACTCGCCCGATTACAACGGTATGAGTACTTTTCCCCTGGGCCATTCTAGTTATTCTTTTCGAGCATCAGAACTGTGCAAATTTTGAGTTTCTCAACCGTTTCTTATCTCCAAACTGCCATATCTCGCGAACGGATAGACCAATCCGCAAAATTTCTGTTGCATCTGAAAGTAGAAACTTGCCCAATTGAAACGGTATGTGTGCTTTTCCCCTGGGCCATTCTAGTTATTCGTTTCGAGCATCAGAACTGTGCAAATTTTGAGTTTCTCAACCGTTTCTTACCTCCAAACTGCCATATCTCGCGAACGGATTTTCCAATCCGCAAAATTTCTGTTGCATCTGAAAGTAGAAACTCGCCCGATTACAACACTATGCGTACTTTTCCCCTAGGCCGTTCTAGTTATTCGTTTCGAGCATCAGAAGTGCGAAAATTTTGAGTTTCTCAAGCGTTTCTTACTTCCAAACTGCCATATCTCGCGAACGGATTGACCAATCCGAAAAATCTCTGTTGCATCTGAAGGTAGAAACTCGCCCGATTACAACGGTATGCGTACTTTTCCCCTAGGCCGTTCTAGTTATTCGTTTCGAGCATCAGAACTGGGAAAATTTTGAGTTTCTCAAGCGTTTCTTACCTCCAAACTGCCATATCTCGCGAACGGATTGACCAATCCGCAAAATTTCTGTTGCATCTGAAAGTAGAAACTCGCCCGATTACAACGGTATGCGTACTTTTCCCCTTGCCCGTTCTAGTTATTCGTTTCGAGCATCAGAACTGCGAAAATTTTGAGTTTCTCAAGCGTTTCGTACCTCCAAACTGCCATATCTCGCGAACGGATTGACCAATCCGCAAAATTTCTGTTGCATCTGAAAGTAGAAACTCGCCCGATTACAACTGTATGCGTACTTTTCCCCTAGGCCGTTCTAGTTATACTTGTCGAGCATCAGAACTGCGAAAATTTTGAGTTTCTCGAGCGTTTCTTACCTCCAAACTGCCATATCTCGCGAACGGATTGACCAATCCGCAAAATTTCTGTTGCATCTGAAAGTAGATACTCGCCCGATTACAACGGTATGAGTACTTTTCCCCTGGGCCATTCTAGTTATTCGTTTCGAGCATCAGAACTGCGAAAATTTTGAGTTTCTCAAGCGTTTCTTACTTCCAAACTGCCATATCTCGCGAACGGATTGACCGATCCGCAAAATTTCTGTTGCATCTGAAAGTAGAAACTCGCCCAATTGAAACGGTATGTGTGCTTTTCCCCTGGGCCATTCTAGTTATTCGTTTCGAGCATCAGAACTGTGCAAATTTTGAGTTTCTCAACCGTTTCTTACCTCCAAACTGCCATATCTCGCGAACGGATTGACCAATCCGCAAAATTTCTGTTGCATCTGACAGTAGAAACTCGCCCGATTACAACGGTATGCGTACTTTTCCCCTAGGCCGTTCTAGTTATGCTTGTCGAGCATCAGAACTGCGAAAATTTTGAGTTTCTCGAGCGTTTCTTACCTCCAAACTGCCATATCTCGCGAACGGATGGACCAATCCGCAAAATTCCTGTTGCATCTGAAAGTAGATACTCGCCCGATTACAACGGTATGAGTACTTTTCCCCTGGGCCATTCTAGTTATTCGTTTCGAGCATCAGAGCTGTGCAAATTTTGAGTTTCTCAACCGTTTCTTACCTCCAAACTGCCACATCTCGCGAACGGATAGACCAATCGGCAAAATTTCTGTTGCATCTGAAAGTAGAAACTCGCCCAATTGAAACGGTATGTGTGCTTTTCCCCTGGGCCATTCTAGTTATTCGTTTCGTGCATCAGAACTGTGCAAATTTTGAGTTTCTCAACCGTTTCTTACCTCCAAACTGCCATATCTCGCGAACGGATTTTCCAATCCGCAAAAATTTCTGTTGCATCTGTAAGTAGATACTCGCCCGATTACAACGGTATGAGTACTTTTCCCCTGGGCCATTCTAGTTATTCGTTTCGAGCATCAGAACTGCGAAAATTTTGAGTTTCTCAAGCGTTTCTTACCTCCAAACTGCCATATCTCGCGAACGGATTGACCAATCCGCAAAATTTCTGTTGCATCTGAAAGTAGAAACTCGCCCGATTACAACGGTGTGCGTACTTTTCCCCTAGGCCGTTCTAGTTATGCTTGTCGAGCAACAGAACTGCGAAAATTTTGAGTTTCTCAAGCGTTGCTTACCTCCAAACTGCCATATCTCGCGAACGGATTGACCAATCCGCAAAATTTCTGTTGCATCTGAAAGTAGAAACTCGCCCGATTACAACGGTGTGCGTACTTTTCCCCTCGGCCGTTCTAGTTATGCTTGTCGAGCATCAGAGCTGCGAAAATTTTGAGTTTCTCGAGCGTTTCTTACCTCCAAACTGCCATATCTCGCGAACGGATTGACCAATCCGCAAAATTTCTGTTGCATCTGAAAGTAGAAACTCGTCCGATTACAACGGTATGCGTACTTTTCCCCTAGGCCGTTCTAGTTATTCGTTTCGAGCATCAGAACTGCGAAAATTTTGAGTTTCTCAAGCGTTGCTTACCTCCAAACTGCCATATCTCGCGAACGGATTGACCAATCCGCAAAATTTCTGTTGCATCTGAAAGTAGAAACTCGCCCGATTACAACGGTGTGCGTACTTTTCCCCTAGGCAGTTCTTGTTATTCGTTTCGAGTATCAGAACCGCGAAAAGTTTGAGTTTCTCAAGCGTTTCCTACATCCAAACTGCCATATCTCGCGAACGGATTGACCAATCCGCAAAATTTCTGTTGCATCTGAAAGTAGAAACTCGCCCGATTACAACAGTATGCGTACTTCTCCCCTAGGCCGTTCTAGTTATGCTTGTCGAGCATCAGAACTGCGAAAATTTTGAGTTTCTCGAGCGTTTCTTACCTCCAAACTGCCATATCTCGCGAACGGATTGACCAATCCGCAAAATTCCTGTTGCATCTGAAAGTAGATACTCGCCCGATTACAACGGTATGAGTACTTTTCCCCTGGGCCATTCTAGTTATTCGTTTCGAGCATCAGAACTGTGCAAATTTTGAGTTTCTCAACCGTTTCTTACCTCCAAACTGCCACATCTCGCGAACGGATAGACCAATCGGCAAAATTTCTGTTGCATCTGAAAGTAGAAACTCGCCCAATTGAAACGGTATGTGTGCTTTTCCCCTGGGCCATTCTAGTTATTCGTTTCGTGCATCAGAAATTTGCAAATTTTGAGTTTCTCAACCGTTTCTTACCTCCAAACTGCCATATCTCGCGAACGGATTTTCCAATCCGCAAAAATTTCTGTTGCATCTGTAAGTAGATACTCGCCCGATTACAACGGTATGAGTACTTTTCCCCTGGGCCATTCTAGTTATTCGTTTCGAGCATCAGAACTTCGAAAATTTTGAGTTTCTCAAGCGTTTCTTACCTCCAAACTGCCATATCTCGCGAACGGATTGACCAATCCGCAAAATTTCTGTTGCATCTGAAAGTAGAAACTCGCCCGATTACAACGGTGTGCGTACTTTTCCCCTAGGCCGTTCTAGTTATTCGTTTCGAGCAACAGAACTGCGAAAATTTTAAGTTTCTCAAGCGTTTCTTACCTCCAAACTGCCATATCTCGCGACCGGATTGACCAATCCACAAAATTTCTGTTGCATCTGAAAGTAGAAATTCGCCCGATTACAACGGTATGCGTACTTATCCCCTAGGCCGTTCTGGTTATTCGTTTCGAGCATCAGAACTGTGAAAATTTTGAGTTTCTCAACCGTTTCTTACCTCCAAACTACCATATCTCGCGAACGGATTGACCAATCCGCAAAATTTCTGTTGCATCTGAAAGTAGAAACTCGCCCGATTACAACGGTATGCGTACTTTTCCCCTAGTCCGTTCTAGTTATTCGTTTCGAGCATCAGAACTGCGAAAATTTTGAGTTTCTCAACCGTTTCTTACCTCCAAACTGCCATATCTCGCGAACGGATTGACCAATCCTCAAAATTTCTGTTGCATCTGAAAGTAGAAACTCGCCCGATTACAACGGTATGCGTACTTTTCCCCTAGTCCGTTCTAGTTATTCGTTTCGAGCATCAGAACTGCAAAAATGTTGAGTTTCTCAAGCGTTTCTTACCTACAAACTGCCATATCTCGCGAACGGATTGACCAATCCGCAAAATTTCTGTTGCATCTGAAAGTAGAAAGTCGCCCGATTACAACGGTATGCGTACTTTTCCCCTAGGCCGTTCTGGTTATTCGTTTCGAGCATCAGAACTGTGAAAATTTTGAGTTTCTCAACCGTTTCTTACCTCCAAACTGCCATATCTCGCGAACGGATTGACCAATCCTCAAAATTTCTGTTGCATCTGAAAGTAGAAACTCGCCCGATTACAACGGTATGCGTACTTTTCCCCTAGTCCGTTCTAGTTATTCGTTTCGAGCATCAGAACTGCGAAAATTTTGAGTTTCTCAAGCGTTTCTTACCTCCAAACTGCCATATCTCGCGAACGGATTGACCAATCCGCAAAATTTCTGTTGCATCTGAAAGTAGAAACTCGCCCGATTACAACGGTATGCGTACTTTTCCCCTAGGCCGTTGTAGTTATTCGTTTCGAGCATGAGAACTGCGAAAATTTTGGGTTTCTCAAGCGTTGCTTACCTCCAAACTGCCATATCTCGCGAACGGATTGACCAATCCGCAAAATTTCTGTTGCATCTCAAAGTAGAAACTCGCCCGATTACAACGGTATGCGTACTTATCCCCTAGGCCGTTCTGGTTATTCGTTTCGAGTATCAGAACTGTGAAAATTTTGAGTTTCTCAACCGTTTCTTACCTCCAAACTACCATATCTCGCGAACGGATTGACCAATCCGCAAAATTTCTGTTGCATCTGAAAGTAGAAACTCGCCCGATTACAACGGTATGCGTACTTTTCCCCTAGTCCGTTCTAGTTATTCGTTTCGAGCATCAGAACTGCGAAAATTTTGAGTTTCTCAAGCGTTTCTTACCTCCAAACTGCCATATCTCGCGAACGGATTGACCAATCCGCAAAATTTCTGTTGCATCTGAAAGTAGAAACTCGCCCGATTACAACGGTATGCGTACTTTTCCCCTAGGCCGTTCTAGTTATTCGTTTCGAGCATCAGAACTGCAAAAATGTTGTGTTTCTCAAGCGTTTCTTACCTACAAACTGCCATATCTCGCGAACGGATTGACCAATCCGCAAAATTTCTGTTGCATCTGAAAGTAGAAAGTCGCCCGATTACAACGGTATGCGTACTTTTCCCCTAGACCGTTCTAGTTATGCTTGTCGAGCATCAGAACTGCGAAAATTTTGAGTTTCTCAAGCGTTTCTTTCCTCCAAACTGCCATATCTCGCGAACGGATTGACTAATCCGCAAAATTTCTGTTGCATCTGACAGTAGAAACTCGCCCGATTACAACGGTATGCGTACTTTTCTCCTAGGCCGTTCTAGTTATTCGTTTCGAGCATCAGAACTGCGAAAATTTTGAGTTTCTCAACCGTTTCTTACCTCCAAACTGCCATATCTCGCGAACGGATTGACCAATCCTCAAAATTTCTGTTGCATCTGAAAGTAGAAACTCGCCCGATTACAACGGTATGCGTACTTTTCCCCTAGTCCGTTCTAGTTATTCGTTTCGAGCATCAGAACTGCAAAAATGTTGAGTTTCTCAAGCGTTTCTTACCTACAAACTGCCATATCTCGCGAACGGATTGACCAATCCGCAAAATTTCTGTTGCATCTGAAAGTAGAAAGTCGCCCGATTACAACGGTATGCGTACTTTTCCCCTAGGCCGTTCTGGTTATTCGTTTCGAGCATCAGAACTGTGAAAATTTTGAGTTTCTCAACCGTTTCTTACCTCCAAACTGCCATATCTCGCGAACGGATTGACCAATCCTCAAAATTTCTGTTGCATCTGAAAGTAGAAACTCGCCCGATTACAACGGTATGCGTACTTTTCCCCTAGTCCGTTCTAGTTATTCGTTTCGAGCATCAGAACTGCGAAAATTTTGAGTTTCTCAAGCGTTTCTTACCTCCAAACTGCCATATCTCGCGAACGGATTGACCAATCCGCAAAATTTCTGTTGCATCTGAAAGTAGAAACTCGCCCGATTACAACGGTATGCGTACTTTTCCCCTAGGCCGTTGTAGTTATTCGTTTCGAGCATGAGAACTGCGAAAATTTTGGGTTTCTCAAGCGTTGCTTACCTCCAAACTGCCATATCTCGCGAACGGATTGACCAATCCGCAAAATTTCTGTTGCATCTCAAAGTAGAAACTCGCCCGATTACAACGGTATGCGTACTTATCCCCTAGGCCGTTCTGGTTATTCGTTTCGAGCATCAGAACTGTGAAAATTTTGAGTTTCTCAACCGTTTCTTACCTCCAAACTACCATATCTCGCGAACGGATTGACCAATCCGCAAAATTTCTGTTGCATCTGAAAGTAGAAACTCGCCCGATTACAACGGTATGCGTACTTTTCCCCTAGTCCGTTCTAGTTATTCGTTTCGAGCATCAGAACTGCGAAAATTTTGAGTTTCTCAAGCGTTTCTTACCTCCAAACTGCCATATCTCGCGAACGGATTGACCAATCCGCAAAATTTCTGTTGCATCTGAAAGTAGAAACTCGCCCGATTACAACGGTATGCGTACTTTTCCCCTAGGCCGTTCTAGTTATTCGTTTCGAGCATCAGAACTGCAAAAATGTTGAGTTTCTCAAGCGTTTCTTACCTACAAACTGCCATATCTCGCGAACGGATTGACCAATCCGCAAAATTTCTGTTGCATCTGAAAGTAGAAAGTCGCCCGATTACAACGGTATGCGTACTTTTCCCCTAGACCGTTCTAGTTATGCTTGTCGAGCATCAGAACTGCGAAAATTTTGAGTTTCTCAAGCGTTTCTTTCCTCCAAACTGCCATATCTCGCGAACGGATTGACTAATCCGCAAAATTTCTGTTGCATCTGACAGTAGAAACTCGCCCGATTACAACGGTATGCGTACTTTTCTCCTAGGCCGTTCTAGTTATTCGTTTCGAGCATCAGAACTGCGAAAATTTTGAGTTTCTCAAGCGTTTCTTACCTCCAAACTGCCATATCTCGCGACCGGATTGACCAATCCACAAAATTTCTGTTGCATCTGAAAGTAGAAACTCGCCCGATTACAACGGTATGAGTACTTTTCCCCTAGGCCGTTCTAGTTATTCGTTTCGAGCATCAGAACTGCAAAAATGTTGAGTTTCTCAAGCGTTTCTTACCTACAAACTGCCATATCTCGCGAACGGATTGACCAATCCGCAAAATTTCTGTTGCATCTGAAAGTAGAAAGTCGCCCGATTACAACGGTATGCGTACTTTTCCCCTAGACCGTTCT
Organism: Ptiloglossa arizonensis; assembly: GCF_051014685.1. NCBI lineage: Eukaryota > Metazoa > Arthropoda > Insecta > Hymenoptera > Colletidae > Ptiloglossa > Ptiloglossa arizonensis. The sequence continues at coordinate 720,232 of NW_027478498.1, forward strand.
AGTTATGCTTGTCGAGCATCAGAACTGCGAAAATTTTGAGTTTCTCAAGCGTTTCTTTCCTCCAAACTGCCATATCTCGCGAACGGATTGACTAATCCGCAAAATTTCTGTTGCATCTGACAGTAGAAACTCGCCCGATTACAACGGTATGCGTACTTTTCTCCTAGGCCGTTCTAGTTATTCGTTTCGAGCATCAGAACTGCGAAAATTTTGAGTTTCTCAAGCGTTTCTTACCTCCAAACTGCCATATCTCGCGACCGGATTGACCAATCCACAAAATTTCTGTTGCATCTGAAAGTAGAAACTCGCCCGATTACAACGGTATGAGTACTTTTCCCCTGGGCCATTCTAGTTATTCGTTTCGAGCATCAGAACTTCGAAAATTTTGAGTTTCTCAAGCGTTTCTTACCTCCAAACTGCCATATCTCGCGAACGGATTGACCAATCCGCAAAATTTCTGTTGCATCTGAAAGTAGAAACTCGCCCGATTACAACGGTGTGCGTACTTTTCCCCTAGGCCGTTCTAGTTATTCGTTTCGAGCATCAGAACTGCGAAAATTTTAAGTTTCTCAAGCGTTGCTTACCTCCAAACTGCCATATCTCGCGACCGGATTGACCAATCCACAAAATTTCTGTTGCATCTGAAAGTAGAAATTCGCCCGATTACAACGGTATGCGTACTTATCCCCTAGGCCGTTCTGGTTATTCGTTTCGAGCATCAGAACTGTGAAAATTTTGAGTTTCTCAACCGTTTCTTACCTCCAAACTACCATATCTCGCGAACGGATTGACCAATCCGCAAAATTTCTGTTGCATCTGAAAGTAGAAACTCGCCCGATTACAACGGTATGCGTACTTTTCCCCTAGTCCGTTCTAGTTATTCGTTTCGAGCATCAGAACTGCGAAAATTTTGAGTTTCTCAACCGTTTCTTACCTCCAAACTGCCATATCTCGCGAACGGATTGACCAATCCTCAAAATTTCTGTTGCATCTGAAAGTAGAAACTCGCCCGATTACAACGGTATGCGTACTTTTCCCCTAGTCCGTTCTAGTTATTCGTTTCGAGCATCAGAACTGCAAAAATGTTGAGTTTCTCAAGCGTTTCTTACCTACAAACTGCCATATCTCGCGAACGGATTGACCAATCCGCAAAATTTCTGTTGCATCTGAAAGTAGAAAGTCGCCCGATTACAACGGTATGCGTACTTTTCCCCTAGGCCGTTCTGGTTATTCGTTTCGAGCATCAGAACTGTGAAAATTTTGAGTTTCTCAACCGTTTCTTACCTCCAAACTGCCATATCTCGCGAACGGATTGACCAATCCTCAAAATTTCTGTTGCATCTGAAAGTAGAAACTCGCCCGATTACAACGGTATGCGTACTTTTCCCCTAGTCCGTTCTAGTTATTCGTTTCGAGCATCAGAACTGCGAAAATTTTGAGTTTCTCAAGCGTTTCTTACCTCCAAACTGCCATATCTCGCGAACGGATTGACCAATCCGCAAAATTTCTGTTGCATCTGAAAGTAGAAACTCGCCCGATTACAACGGTATGCGTACTTTTCCCCTAGGCCGTTGTAGTTATTCGTTTCGAGCATGAGAACTGCGAAAATTTTGGGTTTCTCAAGCGTTGCTTACCTCCAAACTGCCATATCTCGCGAACGGATTGACCAATCCGCAAAATTTCTGTTGCATCTCAAAGTAGAAACTCGCCCGATTACAACGGTATGCGTACTTATCCCCTAGGCCGTTCTGGTTATTCGTTTCGAGCATCAGAACTGTGAAAATTTTGAGTTTCTCAACCGTTTCTTACCTCCAAACTACCATATCTCGCGAACGGATTGACCAATCCGCAAAATTTCTGTTGCATCTGAAAGTAGAAACTCGCCCGATTACAACGGTATGCGTACTTTTCCCCTAGTCCGTTCTAGTTATTCGTTTCGAGCATCAGAACTGCGAAAATTTTGAGTTTCTCAAGCGTTTCTTACCTCCAAACTGCCATATCTCGCGAACGGATTGACCAATCCGCAAAATTTCTGTTGCATCTGAAAGTAGAAACTCGCCCGATTACAACGGTATGCGTACTTTTCCCCTAGGCCGTTCTAGTTATTCGTTTCGAGCATCAGAACTGCAAAAATGTTGAGTTTCTCAAGCGTTTCTTACCTACAAACTGCCATATCTCGCGAACGGATTGACCAATCCGCAAAATTTCTGTTGCATCTGAAAGTAGAAAGTCGCCCGATTACAACGGTATGCGTACTTTTCCCCTAGACCGTTCTAGTTATGCTTGTCGAGCATCAGAACTGCGAAAATTTTGAGTTTCTCAAGCGTTTCTTTCCTCCAAACTGCCATATCTCGCGAACGGATTGACTAATCCGCAAAATTTCTGTTGCATCTGACAGTAGAAACTCGCCCGATTACAACGGTATGCGTACTTTTCTCCTAGGCCGTTCTAGTTATTCGTTTCGAGCATCAGAACTGCGAAAATTTTGAGTTTCTCAAGCGTTTCTTACCTCCAAACTGCCATATCTCGCGACCGGATTGACCAATCCACAAAATTTCTGTTGCATCTGAAAGTAGAAACTCGCCCGATTACAACGGTATGCGTACTTTTCCCCTAGGCCGTTGTAGTTATACGTTTCGAGCATGAGAACTGCGAAAATTTTGGGTTTCCCAAGCGTTGCTTACCTCCAAACTGCCATATCTCGCGAACGGATTGACCAATCCGCAAAATTTCTGTTGCATCTGAAAGTAGAAACTCGCCCGAGTACAACGGTATGCGTACTTTTCCCCTAGGCCGTTCTGGTTATTCGTTTCAAGCATCAGAACTGTGAAAATTTTGAGTTTCTCAACCGTTTCTTACCTCCAAACTGCCATATCTCGCAAACGGATTGACCAATCCGCAAAATTTCTGTTGCATCTGAAAGTAGAAACTCGCCCGATTACAACGGTATGCGTACTTTTCCCCTAGGCCGTTCTAGTTATTCGTTTCGAGCATCAGAACTGCAAAAATGTTGAGTTTCTCAAGCGTTTCTTACCTACAAACTGCCATATCTCGCGAACGGATTGACCAATCCGCAAAATTTCTGTTGCATCTGAAAGTAGAAACTCGCCCGATTACAACGGTATGCGTACTTTTCCCCTAGGCCGTTGTAGTTATTCGTTTCGAGCATGAGAACTGCGAAAATTTTGGATTTCTCAAGCGTTGCTTACGTCCAAACTGCCATATCTCGCGAACGGATTGACCAATCCGCAAAATTTCTGTTGCATCTCAAAGTAGAAACTCGCCCGATTACAACGGTATGCGTACTTATCCCCTAGGCCGTTCTGGTTATTCGTTTCGAGCATCAGAACTGTGAAAATTTTGAGTTTCTCAACCGTTTCTTACCTCCAAACTGCCATATCTCGCAAACGGATTGACCAATCCGCAAAATTTCTGTTGCATCTGAAAGTAGAAACTCGCCCGATTACAACGGTATGCGTACTTTTCCCCTAGGCCGTTCTAGTTATTCGTTTCGAGCATCAGAACTGCAAAAATGTTGAGTTTCTCAAGCGTTTCTTACCTACAAACTGCCATATCTCGCGAACGGATTGACCAATCCGCAAAATTTCTGTTGCATCTGAAAGTAGAAACTCGCCCGATTACAACGGTATGCGTACTTTTCCCCTAGGCCGTTGTAGTTATTCGTTTCGAGCATGAGAACTGCGAAAATTTTGGATTTCTCAAGCGTTGCTTACGTCCAAACTGCCATATCTCGCGAACGGATTGACCAATCCGCAAAATTTCTGTTGCATCTCAAAGTAGAAACTCGCCCGATTACAACGGTATGCGTACTTATCCCCTAGGCCGTTCTGGTTATTCGTTTCGAGCATCAGAACTGTGAAAATTTTGAGTTTCTCAACCGTTTCTTACCTCCAAACTACCATATCTCGCGAACGGATTGACCAATCCGCAAAATTTCTGTTGCATCTGAAAGTAGAAACTCGCCCGATTACAACGGTATGCGTACTTTTCCCCTAGTCCGTTCTAGTTATTCGTTTCGAGCATCAGAACTGCGAAAATTTTGAGTTTCTCAAGCGTTTCTTACCTCCAAACTGCCATATCTCGCGAACGGATTGACCAATCCGCAAAATTTCTGTTGCATCTGAAAGTAGAAACTCGCCCGATTACAACGGTATGCGTACTTTTCCCCTAGGCCGTTCTAGTTATTCGTTTCGAGCATCAGAACTGCAAAAATGTTGAGTTTCTCAAGCGTTTCTTACCTACAAACTGCCATATCTCGCGAACGGATTGACCAATCCGCAAAATTTCTGTTGCATCTGAAAGTAGAAAGTCGCCCGATTACAACGGTATGCGTACTTTTCCCCTAGACCGTTCTAGTTATGCTTCTCGAGCATCAGAACTGCGAAAATTTTGAGTTTCTCAAGCGTTTCTTTCCTCCAAACTGCCATATCTCGCGAACGGATTGACTAATCCGCAAAATTTCTGTTGCATGTGACAGTAGAAACTCGCCCGATTACAACGGTATGCGTACTTTTCTCCTAGGCCGTTCTAGTTATTCGTTTCGAGCATCAGAACTGCGAAAATTTTGAGTTTCTCAAGCGTTTCTTACCTCCAAACTGCCATATCTCGCGACCGGATTGACCAATCCACAAAATTTCTGTTGCATCTGAAAGTAGAAACTCGCCCGATTACAACGGTATGCGTACTTTTCCCCTAGGCCGTTGTAGTTATACGTTTCGAGCATGAGAACTGCGAAAATTTTGGGTTTCCCAAGCGTTGCTTACCTCCAAACTGCCATATCTCGCGAACGGATTGACCAATCCGCAAAATTTCTGTTGCATCTGAAAGTAGAAACTCGCCCGATTACAACGGTATGCGTACTTTTCCCCTAGTCCGTTCTAGTTATTCGTTTCGAGCATCAGAACTGCGAAAATTTTGAGTTTCTCAAGCGTTTCTTACCTCCAAACTGCCATATCTCGCGAACGGATTGACCAATCCGCAAAATTTCTGTTGTATCTGAAAGTAGAAACTCGCCCGATTACAACGGTGTGCGTACTTTTCCCCTAGGCCGTTCTAGTTATTCGTTTCGAGCATCAGAACTGCAAAAATGTTGAGTTTCTCAAGCGTTTCTTACCTACAAACTGCCATATCTCGCGAACGGATTGACCAATCCGCAAAATTTCTGTTGCATCTGAAAGTAGAAAGTCGCCCGATTACAACGGTTTGCGTACTTTTCCCCTAGGCCGTTGTAGTTATTCGTTTCGAGCATGAGAACTGCGAAAATTTTGGGTTTCTCAAGCGTTGCTTACCTCCAAACTGCCATATCTCGCGAACGGATTGACCAATCCGCAAAATTTCTGTTGCATCTGAAAGTAGAAACTCGCCCGATTACAACGGTATGCGTACTTTTCCCCTAGGCCGTTCTAGTTATTCGTTTCGAGCATCAGAACTGCGATAATTTTGAGTTTCTCAAGCGTTTCTTACCTCCAAACTGCCATATCTCGCGAACGGATTGACCAATCCGCAAAATTTCTGTTGCATCTGAAAGTAGAAGCTCGCCCGATTACAACGGTATGCGTACTTATCCCCTAGGCCGTTCTGGTTATTCGTTTCGAGCATCAGAACTGCGAAAATTTTGAGTTTCTCAAGCGTTTCTTACCTCCAAACTGCCATATCTCGCGAACGGATTGACCAATCCGCTAAATTTCTGTTGCATCTGAAAGTAGAAACTCGCCCGATTACAACGGTATGCGTACTTTTCCCCTAGGCCGTTCTAGTTATTCGTTTCGAGCATCAGAACTGCAAAAATGTTGAGTTTCTCAAGCGTTTCTTACCTACAAACTGCCATATCTCGCGAACGGATTGACCAATCCGCAAAATTTCTGTTGCATCTGAAAGTAGAAACTCGCCGGATTACAACGGTATGCGTACTTTTCCCCTAGGCCGTTGTAGTTATACGTTTCGAGCATGAGAACTGCGAAAATTTTGGGTTTCCCAAGCGTTGCTTACCTCCAAACTGCCATATCTCGCGAACGGATTGACCAAACCGCAAAATTTCTGTTGCATCTGAAAGTAGAAACTCGCCCGATTACAATCGTATGCGTACTTTTCCCCTAGGCCGTTCTAGTTATTCGTTTCGAGCATCAGAACTGCGAAAATGTTGAGTTTCTCGAGCGTTTCTTACCTACAAACTGCCATATCTCGCGAACGGATTGACCAATCCGCAAAATTTCTGTTGCATCTGAAAGTAGAAACTCGCCCGATTACAACGGTATGCGTACTTTTCCCCTAGACCGTTCTAGTTATGCTTGTCGAGCATCAGAACTGCGATAATTTTGAGTTTCTCAAGCGTTTCTTACCTCCAAACTGCCATATCTCGCGAACGGATTGACCAATCCGCAAAATTTCTGTTGCATCTGAAAGTAGAAACTCGCCCGATTACAACCGTATGCGTACTTATCCCCTAGGCCGTTCTGGTTATTCGTTTCGAGCATCAGAACTGCAAAAATGTTGAGTTTCTCAAGCGTTTCTTACCTACAAACTGCCATATCTCGCGAACGGATTGACCAATCCGCAAAATTTCTGTTGCATCTGAAAGTAGAAAGTCGCCCGATTACAACGGTTTGCGTACTTTTCCCCTAGGCCGTTGTAGTTATTCGTTTCGAGCATGAGAACTGCGAAAATTTTGGGTTTCTAAAGCGTTGCTTACCTCCAAACTGCCATATCTCGCGAACGGATTGACCAATCCGCAAAATTTCTGTTGCATCTGAAAGTAGAAACTCGCCCGATTACAACGGTATGCGTACTTTTCCCCTAGGCCGTTCTAGTTATTCGTTTCGAGCATCAGAACTGCGATAATTTTGAGTTTCTCAAGCGTTTCTTACCTCCAAACTGCCATATCTCGCGAACGGATTGACCAATCCGCAAAATTTCTGTTGCATCTGAAAGTAGAAGCTCGCCCGATTACAACGGTATGCGTACTTATCCCCTAGGCCGTTCTGGTTATTCGTTTCGAGCATCAGAACTGCGAAAATTTTGAGTTTCTCAAGCGTTTCTTACCTCCAAACTGCCATATCTCGCGAACGGATTGACCAATCCGCTAAATTTCTGTTGCATCTGAAAGTAGAAACTCGCCCGATTACAACGGTATGCGTACTTTTCCCCTAGGCCGTTCTAGTTATTCGTTTCGAGCATCAGAACTGCAAAAATGTTGAGTTTCTCAAGCGTTTCTTACCTACAAACTGCCATATCTCGCGAACGGATTGACCAATCCGCAAAATTTCTGTTGCATCTGAAAGTAGAAACTCGTCGGATTACAACGGTATGCGTACTTTTCCCCTAGGCCGTTGTAGTTATACGTTTCGAGCATGAGAACTGCGAAAATTTTGGGTTTCCCAAGCGTTGCTTACCTCCAAACTGCCATATCTCGCGAACGGATTGACCAAACCGCAAAATTTCTGTTGCATCTGAAAGTAGAAACTCGCCCGATTACAATCGTATGCGTACTTTTCCCCTAGGCCGTTCTAGTTATTCGTTTCGAGCATCAGAACTGCGAAAATGTTGAGTTTCTCGAGCGTTTCTTACCTACAAACTGCCATATCTCGCGAACGGATTGACCAATCCGCAAAATTTCTGTTGCATCTGAAAGTAGAAACTCGCCCGATTACAACGGTATGCGTACTTTTCCCCTAGGCCGTTCTAGTTATTCGTTTCGAGCATCAGAACTGCAAAAATGTTGAGTTTCTCAAGCGTTTCTTACCTACAAACTGCCATATCTCGCGAACGGATTGACCAATCCGCAAAATTTCTGTTGCATCTGAAAGTAGAGAGTCGCCCGATTACAACGGTTTGCGTACTTTTCCCCTAGACCGTTCTAGTTATGCTTGTCGAGCATCAGAACTGCGATAATTTTGAGTTTCTCAAGCGTTTCTTACCTCCAAACTGCCATATCTCGCGAACGGATTGACCAATCCGCAAAATTTCTGTTGCATCTGAAAGTAGAAACTCGCCCGATTACAACCGTATGCGTACTTATCCCCTAGGCCGTTCTGGTTATTCGTTTCGAGCATCAGAACTGCGAAAATTTTGAGTTTCTCAAGCGTTTCTTACCTCCAAACTGCCATATCTCGCGAACGGATTGACCAATCCGCTAAATTTCTGTTGCATCTGAAAGTAGAAACTCGCCCGATTACAACGGTATGCGTACTTTTCCCCTAGGCCGTTCTAGTTATTCGTTTCGAGCATGAGAACTGCGAAAATTTTGGGTTTCCCAAGCGTTTCTTACCTCCAAACTGCCATATCTCGCGAACGGATTGACCAATCCGCTAAATTTCTGTTGCATCTGAAAGTAGAAACTCGCCCGATTACAACGGTATGCGTACTTTTCCCCTAGGCCGTTCTAGTTATTCGTTTCGAGCATCAGAACTGTGAAAATTTTGAGTTTCTCAAGCGTTTCTTACCTCCAAACTGCCATATCTCGCGAACGGATTGACCAATCCGCAAAATTTCTGTTGCATCTGAAAGTAGAAACTCGCCCGATTACAACGATATGCGTACTTTTCCCCTAGGCCGTTCTAGTTATTCGTTTCGAGCATCAGAACTGCTAAAATGTTGAGTTTCTCAAGCGTTTCTTACCTCCAAACTGCCATATCTCGCGAACGTATTGACTAATCCCCAAAATTTCTGTTGCATCTGACAGTAGAAACTCGCCCGATTACAACGGTATGCGTACTTTTCCCCTAGGCCGTTCTAGTTATTCGTTTCGAGCATCAGAACTGCGAAAGTTTTGAGTTTCTCAAGCGTTTCTTACCTCCAAACTGCCATATGTCGCGAACGGATTGACCAATCTGCAAAATTTCTGTTGCATCTGAAAGTAGAAACTCGCCCGATTACAACGGTATGCGTACTTTTCCCCTAGGCCGTTCTAGTTATGCTTGTCGAGCATCAGAACTGCGAAAATTTTGAGTTTCTCAAGCGTTTCTTACCTCCAAATTGCCATATCTCGCGAACGGATTGACCAGTCCGCAAAATTTCTGTTGCATCTGAAAGTAGAAACTCGCCCGATTACAACGGTATGCGTACTTTTCCCCTAGGCCGTTGTAGTTATTCGTTTCGAGCATGAGAACTGCGAAAATTTTGGGTTTCTCAAGCGTTTCTTACCTACAAACTGCCATATCTCGCGAACGGATTGACCAATCCGCAAAATTTCTGTTGCATCTGAAATTAGAAAGTCGCCCGATTACAACGGTTTGCGTACTTTTCCCCTAGACCGTTCTAGTTATGCTTGTCGAGCATCAGAACTGCGAAAATTTTGAGTTTCTCAAGCGTTTCTTACCTCCAAACTGCCATATTTCGCGAACGTATTGACTAATCCGCAAAATTTCTGTTGCATCAGACAGTAGAAACTCGCCCGATTACAACGGTGTGCGTACTTTTCCCCTAGGCCGTTCTAGTTATTCGTTTCGAGCATCAGAACTGCGAAAATTTTGAGTTTCTCAAGCGTTTCTTACCTCCAAACTGCCATATCTCGCGAACGGATTGACCAATCTGCAAAATTTCTATTGCATCTGAAAGTAGAAACTCGCCCGATTACAACGGTATGCGTACTTTTCCCCTAGGCCGTTCTAGTTATTCGTTTCGAGCATCAGAACTGCAAAAATGTTGAGTTTCTCAAGCGTTTCTTACCTACAATCTGCCATATCTCGCGAACGGATTGACCAATCCGCAAAATTTCTGTTGCATCTGAATGTAGAAAGTCGCCCGATTACAACGGTTTGCGTACTTTTCCCCTAGACCGTTCTAGTTATGCTTGTCGAGCATCAGAACTGCGAAAATTTTGAGTTTCTCAAACGTTTCTTACCTCCAAACTGCCATATCTCACGAACGGATTAACCGATCCGCAAAATTTCTGTTGCACCTGAAAGTAGAAACTCGCCCGATTACAACGGTATGCGTACTTTTCCCCTAGGCCGTTCTAGTTATTCGTTTCGAGCATCAGAACTGCAAAAATGTTGAGTTTCTCAAGCGTTTCTTACCTACAAACTGCCATATCTCGCGAACGGATTGACCAATCCGCAAAATTTCTGTTGCATCTGAAATTAGAAAGTCGCCCGATTACAACGGTTTGCGTACTTTTCCCCTAGACCGTTCTAGTTATGCTTGTCGAGCATGAGAACTGCGAAAATTTTGAGTTTCTCAAGCGTTTCTTACCTCCAAACTGCCATATTTCGCGAACGTATTGACTAATCCGCAAAATTTCTGTTGCATCTGACAGTAGAAACTCGCCCGATTACAACGGTGTGCGTACTTTTCCCCTAGGCCGTTCTAGTTATTCGTTTCGAGCATCAGAACTGCGAAAATTTTGAGTTTCTCAAGCGTTTCTTACCTCCAAACTGCCATATATCGCGAACGTATTGACTAATCCGCAAAATTTCTGTTGCATCTGACAGTAGAAACTCGCCCGATTACAACGGTTTGCGTACTTTTCCCACAGGCCGTTCTAGTTATTCGTTTCGAGCATCAGAACTGCGAAAATTTTGAGTTTCTCAAGCGTTTCTTACCTCCAAACCGCCATACCTCGCGAACGGATTGACCAATCCGAAAAATTTCTGTTGCATCTGAAAGTAGAAACTCGTCCGATTACAACGGTATGCGTACTTTTCCCCTAGTCCGTTCTAGTTATTCGTTTCGAGCATCAGAACTGCGAAAATTTTGAGTTTCTCAAGCGTTTCTTACCTCCAAACTGCCATATCTCGCGAACGGATTGACCAAACCGCAAAATTTCTGTTGCCTCTGAAAGTAGAAACTCGCCCGATTACAACGGTATGCGTACTTTTCCCCTAGGCCGTTCTGGTTATTCGTTTCGAGCATCAGAACTGCGAAAATTTTGAGTTTCTCAAGCGTTTCTTACGTACAAACTGCCATATCTCGCGAACGGATTGACCAATCCGCAAAATTTCTGTTGCATCTGAAAGTAGAAACTCGCCCGATTACAACGGTATGCGTACTTTTCCCCTAGGCCGTTCTAGTTATTCGTTTCGAGCATCAGAACTGCGAAAATTTTGAGTTTCTCAAGCGTTTCTTACCTCCAAACTGCCATATGTCGCGAACGGATTGACCAATCTGCAAAATTTCTGTTGCATCTGAAAGTAGAAACTCGCCCGATTACAACGGTATGCGTACTTTTCCCCTAGGCCGTTCTAGTTATGCTTGTCGAGCATCAGAACTGCGAAAATTTTGAGTTTCTCAAGCGTTTCTTACCTCCAAATTGCCATATCTCGCGAACGGATTGACCAGTCCGCAAAATTTCTGTTGCATCTGAAAGTAGAAACTCGCCCGATTACAACGGTATGCGTACTTTTCCCCTAGGCCGTTGTAGTTATTCGTTTCGAGCATGAGAACTGCGAAAATTTTGGGTTTCTCAAGCGTTGCTTACCTCCAAACTGCCATATCTCGCGAACGGAATGACCAATCCGCAAAATTTCTGTTGCATCTGAAAGTAGAAACTCGCCCGATTACAACGGTATGCGTACTTTTCCCCTAGGCCGTTGTAGTTATTCGTTTCGAGCATCAGAACTGCGAAAATTTTGAGTTTCTCAAGCGTTTCTTACCTCCAAACTGCCATATCTCGCGAACGGATTGACCAATCCGCAAAATTTCTGTTGCATCTGAAAGTAGAAACTCGCCCGATTACAACGGTATGCGTACTTTTCCCCTAGACCGTTCTAGTTATGCTTGTCGAGCATCAGAACTGCGAAAATTTTGAGTTTCTCAAGCGTTTCTTTCCTCCAAACTGCCATATCTCGCGCACGGATTGACTAATCCGCAAAATTTCTGTTGCATCTGACAGTAGAAACTCGCCCGATTACATCGGTATGCGTACTTTTCTCCTAGGCCGTTCTAGTTATTCGTTTCGAGCATCAGAACTGCGAAAATTTTGAGTTTCTCAAGCGTTTCTTACCTCCAAACTGCCATATCTCGCGAACGGATTGACCAATCCGCAAAATTTCTGTTGCATCTGAAAGTAGAAACTCGCCCGATTACAACGGTATGCGTACTTTTCCCCTAGTCCGTTCTAGTTATTCGTTTCGAGCATCAGAACTGCGAAAATTTTGAGTTTCTCAAGCGTTTCTTACCTCCAAACTGCCATATCTCGCGAACGGATTGACCAATCCGCAAAATTTCTGTTGCATCTGAAAGTAGAAACTCGCCCGATTACAACGGTATGCGTACTATTCCCCTAGACCGTTCTGGTTATTCGTTTCGAGCATTAGAACTGCGAAAATTTTGAGTTTCTCAAGCGTTTCTTTCCTCCAAACTGCCATATCTCGCGAACGGATTGACTAATCCGCAAAATTTCTGTTGCATCTGACAGTAGAAACTCGCCCGATTACATCGGTATGCGTACTTTTCTCCTAGGCCGTTCTAGTTATTCGTTTCGAGCATCAGAACTGCGAAAATTTTGAGTTTCTCAAGCGTTTCTTACCTCCAAACTGCCATATCTCGCGAACGGATTGACCAATCCGCAAAATTTCTCTTGCATCTGAAAGTAGAAACTCGCCCGATTACAACGGTATGCGTACTTTTCCCCTAGTCCGTTCTAGTTATTCGTTTCGAGCATCAGAACTGCGAAAATTTTGAGTTTCTCAAGCGTTTCTTACCTCCAAACTGCCATATCTCGCGAACGGATTGACCAATCCGCAAAATTTCTGTTGCATCTGAAAGTAGAAACTCGCCCGATTACAACGGTTTGCGTACTATTGCCCTAGACCGTTCTGGTTATTCGTTTCGAGCATTAGAAATGTGAAAATTTTGAGTTTCTCAAGCGTTTCTTACCTCCAAACTGCCATATCTCGCGAACGGATTGACCAATCCGCAAAATTTCTGTTGCATCTGAAAGTAGAATCTCGCCCGATTACAACGGTATGCGTACTTTTCCCCTAGGCCGTTGTAGTTATTCGTTTCGAGCATGAGAACTGCGAAAATTTTGGGTTTCTCAAGCGTTGCTTACCTCCAAACTGCCATATCTCGCGAACGGAATGACTAATCCGCAAAATTTCTGTTGCATCTGAAAGTAGAAACTCGCCCGATTACAACGGTATGCGTACTTTTCCCCTAGGCCCTTCTAGTTATTCGTTTCGAGCATCAGAACTGCTAAAATGTTGAGTTTCTCAAGCGTTTCTTACCTACAAACTGCCATATCTCGCGAACGGATTGACCAATCCGCAAAATTTCTGTTGCATCTGAAAGTAGAAACTCGCCCGATTACAACAGTATGCGTACTTTTCCCCTAGTCCGTTCTAGTTATTCGTTTCGAGCATCAGAACTGCGAAAATTTTGAGTTTCTCAAGCGTTTCTTACCTCCAAACTGCCATATCTCGCGAACGGATTGACCAATCTGCAAAATTTCTGTTGCATCTGAAAGTAGAAACTCGCCCGATTTCAACGGTATGCGTACTTTTCCCCTAGGCCGTTCTAGTTATGCTTGTCGAGCATCAGAACTGCGAAAATTTTGAGTTTCTCAAGCGTTTCTTACCTCCAAATTGCCATATCTCGCGAACGGATTGACCAGTCCGCAAAATTTCTGTTGCACCTGAAAGTAGAAACTCGCCCGATTACAACGGTATGCGTACTTTTCCCCTAGGCCGTTGTAGTTATTCGTTTCGAGAATGAGAACTGCGAAAATTTTGGGTTTCTCAAGCGTTGCTTACCTCCAAACTGCCATATCTCGCGAACGGAATGACCAATCCGCAAAATTTCTGTTGCATCTGAAAGTAGAAACTCGCCCGATTACAACGGTATGCGTACTTATCCCCTAGGCCGTTGTAGTTATTCGTTTCGAGCATCAGAACTGCGAAAATTTTGAGTTTCTCAAGCGTTTCTTACCTCCAAACTGCCATATCTCGCGAACGGATTGACCAATCCGCAAAATTTCTGTTTTCATCTGAAAGTAGAAACTCGCCCGATTACAACGGTATGCGTACTTTTCCCCTAGACCGTTCTAGTTATGCTTGTCGAGCATCAGAACTGCGAAAATTTTGAGTTTCTCAAGCGTTTCTTTCCTCCAAACTGCCATATCTCGCGAACGGATTGACTAATCCGCAAAATTTCTGTTGCATCTGACAGTAGAAACTCGCCCGATTACATCGGTATGCGTACTTTTCTCCTAGGCCGTTCTAGTTATTCGTTTCGAGCATCAGAACTGCGAAAATTTTGAGTTTCTCAAGCGTTTCTTACCTCCAAACTGCCATATCTCGCGAACGGATTGACCAATCTGCAAAATTTCTGTTGCATCTGAAAGTAGAAACTCGCCCGATTACAACGGTATGCGTACTTTTCCCCTAGTCCGTTCTAGTTATTCGTTTCGAGCATCAGAACTGCGAAAATTTTGAGTTTCTCAAGCGTTTCTTACCTCCAAACTGCCATATCTCGCGAACGGATTGACCAATCCGCAAAATTTCTGTTGCATCTGAAAGTAGAAACTCGCCCGATTACAACGGTATGCGTACTTTTCCCCTAGACCGATCTGGTTATTCGTTTCGAGCATTAGAACTGTGAAAATTTTGAGTTTCTCAAGCGTTTCTTACCTCCAAACTGCCATATCTCGCGAACGGATTGACCAATCCGCAAAATTTCTGTTGCATCTGAAAGTAGAAACTCGCCCGATTACAACGGTATGCGTACTTTTCCCCTAGGCCGTTCTAGTTATTCGTTTCGAGCATCAGAACTGCGGAAATTTTGAGTTTCTCAAGCGTTTCTTACCTACAAACTGCCATATCTCGCGAACGGATCGACAAATCCGCAAAATTTCTGCTGCATCTGAAAGTAGAATGTCGCCCGATTACAACTGTATGCGTACTTTTCCCCTAGCCCGTTCTAGTTAATCGTTTCGAGCAACAGAACTGCGAAAATTTTGAGTTTCTCAAGCGTTGCTTACCTCCAAACTGCCATATCTCGCGAACGGATTGCCCAATCAGCAAAATTTCTGTTGCATCTGAAAGTAGAAGCTCGCCCGATTACAACACTATGCGTACTTTTCCCCTAGGCCGTTCTAGTTATTCGTTTCGAGCATCAGAACTGCGAAAATTTTGAGTTTCTCAAGCGTTTCTTACCTCCAAACTTCCATATCTCGCGAACGGATTGACCAATCCGCAAAATTTCTGTTGCATCTGAAAGTAGAAACTCGCCCGATTACAACACTATGCGTACTTTTCCCCTAGGCCGTTCTAGTTATTCGTTTCGAGCATCAGAACTGCGAAAATTCTGAGTTTCTCAAGCGTTTCTTACATCCAAACTGCCATATCTCGCGAACGGATTGACCAATCCGCAAAATTTCTGTTGCATCTGAAAGTAGAAACTCGCCCGATTACAACGGTATGCGTACTTTTCCCCTAGGCCGTTCTAGTTATTCGTTTCGAGCAACAGAACTGCGAAAATTTTGAGTTTCTCAAGCGTTTCTTACCTCTAAACTGCCATATCTCGCGAACGGATTGACCAATCCGCAAAATTTCTGTTGCATATGAAGGTAGAAACTCGCCCGATTACAACGGTATGCGTACGTTTCCCCTAGGCCGTTCTGGTTATTCGTTTCGAGCATCAGAACTGTGAAAATTTTGAGTTTCTCAACCGTTTCTTACCTCCGAACTGCCATATCTCGCGAACGGATTGACCAATCCGCAAAATTTCTGTTGCATCTGAAAGTAGAAACTCGCCCGATTACAACCGGTGTGCGTACTTTTCCCCTAGGCCGTTCTAGTTGTGCTTGTCGAGCATCAGAACTGCGAAAATTTTGAGTTTCTCGAGCGTTTCTTACCTGCAAACTGCCATATCTCGCGAACGGATTGACCAATCCGCAAAATTTCTGTTGCATCTGAAAGTAGAAATTCGCCCGATTACAACTACATGCGTACTTTTCCCCTAGCCCGTTCTAGTTATTCGTTTCGAGCATCAGAACTGCGAAAATTTTGAGTTTCTCAAGCGTTTCTTACCTCCAAACTGCCATATCTCGCGAACGGATTGACCAATCCGCAAAATTTCTGTTGCATCTGAAAGTAGAAACTCGCCCGATTACAACGGTATGCGTACTTTTCCCCTAGCCCGTTCTAGTTATTCGTTTCGAGCAACAGAACTGCGAAAATTTTGAGTTTCTCAAGCGTTGCTTACCTCCAAACTGACATATCTCGCGAACGGATTGACCAATCCGCAAAATTTCTGTTGCATCCGAAAGTAGAAACTCGCCCGATTAGAACGGTGTGCGTACTTTTCCCCTAGGCCGTTCTAGTTATGCTTATCGAGCATCAGAACTGCGAAAATTTTGAGTTTCTCGAGCGTTTCTTACCTCCAAACTGCCATATCTCGCGAACGGATTGACCAATCCGCAAAATTTCTGTTGCATCTGAAAGTAGAAACTCGCCCGATTACAACACTATGCGTACTTTTCCCCTAGGCCGTTCTAGTTATTCGTTTCGAGCATCAGAACTGCGAAAATTTTGAGTTTCTCAAGCGTTTCTTACTTCCAAACTGCCATATCTCGCGAACGGATTGACCAATCCGCAAAATTTCTGTTGCATCTGAAGGTAGAAACTCGCCCGATTACAACGGTATGCGTACTTTTCCCCTAGGCCGTTCTAGTTATTCGTTTCGAGCATCAGAACTGCGAAAATTTTGAGTTTCTCAAGCGTTTCTCACATACAAACTGCCACATCTCGCGAACGGATTGACCAATCCGCAAAATTTCTGTTGCATCTGAAAGTAGAAACTCGCCCGATTACAACGGTATGCGTACTTTTCCCCTAGTCCGTTCTAGTTATTCGTTTCGAGCATCAGAACTGCGAAAATTTTGAGTTTCTCAAGCGTTTCTTACATCCAAACTGCCATATCTCGCGAACGGATTGACTAATCCGCAAAATTTCTGTTGCATCTGAAAGTAGAAACTCGCCCGATTACAACGGTATGCGTACTTTTCCCCTAGACCGTTCTAGTTATACTTGTCGAGCATCAGAACTGCTAAAATTTTGAGTTCCTCAAGCGTTTCTTACCTCCAAACTGCCATATCTCGCGAACGTATTGACTAATCCCCAAAATTTCTGTTGCATCTGACAGTAGAAACTCGCCCGATTACAACGGTATGCGTACTTTTCCCCTAGGCCGTTCTAGTTATTCGTTTCGAGCATCAGAACTGCGAAAGTTTTGAGTTTCTCAAGCGTTTCTTACCTCCAAACTGCCATATGTCGCGAACGGATTGACCAATCTGCAAAATTTCTGTTGCATCTGAAAGTAGAAACTCGCCCGATTACAACGGTATGCGTACTTTTCCCCTAGGCCGTTCTAGTTATGCTTGTCGAGCATCAGAACTGCGAAAATTTTGAGTTTCTCAAGCGTTTCTTACCTCCAAATTGCCATATCTCGCGAACGGATTGACCAGTCCGCAAAATTTCTGTTGCATCTGAAAGTAGAAACTCGCCCGATTACAACGGTATGCGTACTTTTCCCCTAGGCCGTTGTAGTTATTCGTTTCGAGCATGAGAACTGCGAAAATTTTGGGTTTCTCAAGCGTTGCTTACCTCCAAACTGCCATATCTCGCGAACGGAATGTCCAATCCGCAAAATTTCTGTTGCATCTGAAAGTAGAAACTCGCCCGATTACAACGGTATGCGTACTTATCCCCTAGGCCGTTGTAGTTATTCGTTTCGAGCATCAGAACTGCGAAAATTTTGAGTTTCTCAAGCGTTTCTTACCTCCAAACTGCCATATCTCGCGAACGGATTGACCAATCCGCAAAATTTCTGTTGCCTCTGAAAGTAGAAACTCGCCCGATTACAACGGTATGCGTACTTTTCCCCTAGGCCGTTCTGGTTATTCGTTTCGACCATCAGAGCTGCGAAAATTTTGAGTTTCTCAAGCGTTTCTTACCTCCAAACTGCCATATTTCGCGAACGTATTGACTAATCCGCAAAATTTCTGTTGCATCAGACAGTAGAAACTCGCCCGATTACAACGGTGTGCGTACTTTTCCCCTAGGCCGTTCTAGTTATTCGTTTCGAGCATCAGAACTGCGAAAATTTTGAGTTTCTCAAGCGTTTCTTACCTCCAAACTGCCATATCTCGCGAACGGATTGACCAATCTGCAAAATTTCTATTGCATCTGAAAGTAGAAACTCGCCCGATTACAACGGTATGCGTACTTTTCCCCTAGGCCGTTCTAGTTATTCGTTTCGAGCATCAGAACTGCAAAAATGTTGAGTTTCTCAAGCGTTTCTTACCTACAATCTGCCATATCTCGCGAACGGATTGACCAATCCGCAAAATTTCTGTTGCATCTGAATGTAGAAAGTCGCCCGATTACAACGGTTTGCGTACTTTTCCCCTAGACCGTTCTAGTTATGCTTGTCGAGCATCAGAACTGCGAAAATTTTGAGTTTCTCAAACGTTTCTTACCTCCAAACTGCCATATCTCGCGAACGGATTAACCGATCCGCAAAATTTCTGTTGCACCTGAAAGTAGAAACTCGCCCGATTACAACGGTATGCGTACTTTTCCCCTAGGCCGTTCTAGTTATTCGTTTCGAGCATCAGAACTGCAAAAATGTTGAGTTTCTCAAGCGTTTCTTACCTACAAACTGCCATATCTCGCGAACGGATTGACCAATCCGCAAAATTTCTGTTGCATCTGAAATTAGAAAGTCGCCCGAATACAACGGTTTGCGTACTTTTCCCCTAGACCGTTCTAGTTATGCTTGTCGAGCATCAGAACTGCGAAAATTTTGAGTTTCTCAAGCGTTTCTTACCTCCAAACTGCCATATTTCGCGAACGTATTGACTAATCCGCAAAATTTCTGTTGCATCTGACAGTAGAAACTCGCCCGATTACAACGGTGTGCGTACTTTTCCCCTAGGCCGTTCTAGTTATTCGTTTCGAGCATCAGAACTGCGAAAATTTTGAGTTTCTCAAGCGTTTCTTACCTCCAAACTGCCATATCTCGCGAACGGATTGACCAATCTGCAAAATTTCTGTTGCATCTGAAAGTAGAAACTCGCCCGATTACAACGGTATGCGTACTTTTCCCCTAGGCCGTTCTAGTTATTCGTTTCGAGCATCAGAACTGCAAAAATGTTGAGTTTCTCAAGCGTTTCTTACCTACAATCTGCCATATCTCGCGAACGGATTGACCAATCCGCAAAATTTCTGTTGCATCTGAATGTAGAAAGTCGCCCGATTACAACGGTTTGCGTACTTTTCCCCTAGACCGTTCTAGTTATGCTTGTCGAGCATCAGAACTGCTAAAATTTTGAGTTTCTCAAGCGTTTCTTACCTCCAAACTGCCATATATCGCGAACGTATTGACTAATCCGCAAAATTTCTGTTGCATCTGAATGTAGAAAGTCGCCCGATTACAACGGTTTGCGTACTTTTCCCCTAGACCGTTCTAGTTATGCTTGTCGAGCATCAGAACTGCTAAAATTTTGAGTTTCTCAAGCGTTTCTTACCTCCAAACTGCCATACCTCGCGAACGGATTGACCAATCCGAAAAATTTCTGTTGCATCTGAAAGTAGAAACTCGTCCGATTACAACGGTATGCGTACTTTTCCCCTAGTCCGTTCTAGTTATTCGTTTCGAGCATCAGAACTGCGAAAATTTTGAGTTTCTCAAGCGTTTCTTACCTCCAAACTGCCATATCTCGCGAACGGATTGACCAAACCGCAAAATTTCTGTTGCCTCTGAAAGTAGAAACTCGCCCGATTACAACGGTATGCGTACTTTTCCCCTAGGCCGTTCTGGTTATTCGTTTCGAGCATCAGAACTGCGAAAATTTTGAGTTTCTCAAGCGTTTCTTACGTACAAACTGCCATATCTCGCGAACGGATTGACCAATCCGCAAAATTTCTGTTGCATCTGAAAGTAGAAACTCGTCCGATTACAACGGTATGCGTACTTTTCCCCTAGTCCGTTCTAGTTATTCGTTTCGAGCATCAGAACTGCGAAAATTTTGAGTTTCTCAAGCGTTTCTTACCTCCAAACTGCCATATGTCGCGAACGGATTGACCAATCTGCAAAATTTCTGTTGCATCTGAAAGTAGAAACTCGCCCGATTACAACGGTATGCGTACTTTTCCCCTAGGCCGTTCTAGTTATGCTTGTCGAGCATCAGAACTGCGAAAATTTTGAGTTTCTCAAGCGTTTCTTACCTCCAAATTGCCATATCTCGCGAACGGATTGACCAGTCCGCAAAATTTCTGTTGCATCTGAAAGTAGAAACTCGCCCGATTACAACGGTATGCGTACTTTTCCCCTAGGCCGTTGTAGTTATTCGTTTCGAGCATGAGAACTGCGAAAATTTTGGGTTTCTCAAGCGTTGCTTACCTCCAAACTGCCATATCTCGCGAACGGAATGACCAATCCGCAAAATTTCTGTTGCATCTGAAAGTAGAAACTCGCCCGATTACAACGGTATGCGTACTTTTCCCCTAGGCCGTTGTAGTTATTCGTTTCGAGCATCAGAACTGCGAAAATTTTGAGTTTCTCAAGCGTTTCTTACCTCCAAACTGCCATATCTCGCGAACGGATTGACCAATCCGCAAAATTTCTGTTGCATCTGAAAGTAGAAACTCGCCCGATTACAACGGTATGCGTACTTTTCCCCTAGACCGTTCTAGTTATGCTTGTCGAGCATCAGAACTGCGAAAATTTTGAGTTTCTCAAGCGTTTCTTTCCTCCAAACTGCCATATCTCGCGCACGGATTGACTAATCCGCAAAATTTCTGTTGCATCTGACAGTAGAAACTCGCCCGATTACATCGGTATGCGTACTTTTCTCCTAGGCCGTTCTAGTTATTCGTTTCGAGCATCAGAACTGCGAAAATTTTGAGTTTCTCAAGCGTTTCTTACCTCCAAACTGCCATATCTCGCGAACGGATTGACCAATCCGCAAAATTTCTGTTGCATCTGAAAGTAGAAACTCGCCCGATTACAACGGTATGCGTACTTTTCCCCTAGTCCGTTCTAGTTATTCGTTTCGAGCATCAGAACTGCGAAAATTTTGAGTTTCTCAAGCGTTTCTTACCTCCAAACTGCCATATCTCGCGAACGGATTGACCAATCCGCAAAATTTCTGTTGCATCTGAAAGTAGAAACTCGCCCGATTCCAACGGTTTGCGTACTATTCCCCTAGACCGTTCTGGTTATTCGTTTCGAGCATTAGAAATGTGAAAATTTTGAGTTTCTCAAGCGTTTCTTACCTCCAAACTGCCATATCTCGCGAACGGATTGACCAATCCGCAAAATTTCTGTTGCATCTGAAAGTAGAATCTCGCCCGATTACAACGGTATGCGTACTTTTCCCCTAGGCCGTTGTAGTTATTCGTTTCGAGCATGAGAACTGCGAAAATTTTGGGTTTCTCAAGCGTTGCTTACCTCCAAACTGCCATATCTCGCGAACGCAATGACCAATCCGCAAAATTTCTGTTGCATCTGAAAGTAGAAACTCGCCCGATTACAACGGTATGCGTACTTTTCCCCTAGGCCCTTCTAGTTATTCGTTTCGAGCATCAGAACTGCTAAAATGTTGAGTTTCTCAAGCGTTTCTTACCTACAAACTGCCATATCTCGCGAACGGATTGACCAATCCGCAAAATTTCTGTTGCATCTGAAAGTAGAAACTCGCCCGATTACAACGGTATGCGTACTTTTCCCCTAGTCCGTTCTAGTTATTCGTTTCGAGCATCAGAACTGCGAAAATTTTGAGTTTCTCAAGCGTTTCTTACCTCCAAACTGCCATATCTCGCGAACGGATTGACCAATCTGCAAAATTTCTGTTGCATCTGAAAGTAGAAACTCGCCCGATTTCAACGGTATGCGTACTTTTCCCCTAGGCCGTTCTAGTTATGCTTGTCGAGCATCAGAACTGCGAAAATTTTGAGTTTCTCAAGCGTTTCTTACCTCCAAATTGCCATATCTCGCGAACGGATTGACCAGTCCGCAAAATTTCTGTTGCACCTGAAAGTAGAAACTCGCCCGATTACAACGGTATGCGTACTTTTCCCCTAGGCCGTTGTAGTTATTCGTTTCGAGAATGAGAACTGCGAAAATTTTGGGTTTCTCAAGCGTTGCTTACATCCAAACTGCCATATCTCGCGAACGGAATGACCAATCCGCAAAATTTCTGTTGCATCTGAAAGTAGAAACTCGCCCGATTACAACGGTATGCGTACTTATCCCCTAGGCCGTTGTAGTTATTCGTTTCGAGCATCAGAACTGCGAAAATTTTGAGTTTCTCAAGCGTTTCTTACCTCCAAACTGCCATATCTCGCGAACGGATTGACCAATCCGCAAAATTTCTGTTGCATCTGAAAGTAGAAACTCGCCCGATTACAACGGTTTGCGTACTATTCCCCTAGACCGTTCTGGTTATTCGTTTCGAGCATTAGAAATGTGAAAATTTTGAGTTTCTCAAGCGTTTCTTACCTCCAAACTGCCATATCTCGCGAACGGATTGACCAATCCGCAAAATTTCTGTTGCATCTGAAAGTAGAATCTCGCCCGATTACAACGGTATGCGTACTTTTCCCCTAGGCCGTTGTAGTTATTCGTTTCGAGAATGAGAACTGCGAAAATTTTGGGTTTCTCAAGCGTTGCTTACATCCAAACTGCCATATCTCGCGAACGGAATGACCAATCCGCAAAATTTCTGTTGCATCTGAAAGTAGAAACTCGCCCGATTACAACGGTATGCGTACTTATCCCCTAGGCCGTTGTAGTTATTCGTTTCGAGCATCAGAACTGCGAAAATTTTGAGTTTCTCAAGCGTTTCTTACCTCCAAACTGCCATATCTCGCGAACGGATTGACCAATCCGCAAAATTTCTGTTTTCATCTGAAAGTAGAAACTCGCCCGATTACAACGGTATGCGTACTTTTCCCCTAGACCGTTCTAGTTATGCTTGTCGAGCATCAGAACTGCGAAAATTTTGAGTTTCTCAAGCGTTTCTTTCCTCCAAACTGCCATATCTCGCGAACGGATTGACTAATCCGCAAAATTTCTGTTGCATCTGACAGTAGAAACTCGCCCGATTACATCGGTATGCGTACTTTTCTCCTAGGCCGTTCTAGTTATTCGTTTCGAGCATCAGAACTGCGAAAATTTTGAGTTTCTCAAGCGTTTCTTACATCCAAACTGCCATATCTCGCGAACGGATTGACCAATCTGCAAAATTTCTGTTGCATCTGAAAGTAGAAACTCGCCCGATTACAACGGTATGCGTACTTTTCCCCTAGTCCGTTCTAGTTATTCGTTTCGAGCATCAGAACTGCGAAAATTTTGAGTTTCTCAAGCGTTTCTTACCTCCAAACTGCCATATCTCGCGAACGGATTGACCAATCCGCAAAATTTCTGTTGCATCTGAAAGTAGAAACTCGCCCGATTACAACGGTATGCGTACTTTTCCCCTAGACCGTTCTGGTTATTCGTTTCGAGCATTAGAACTGTGAAAATTTTGAGTTTCTCAAGCGTTTCTTACCTCCAAACTGCCATATCTCGCGAACGGATTGACCAATCCGCAAAATTTCTGTTGCATCTGAAAGTAGAAACTCGCCCGATTACAACGGTATGCGTACTTTTCCCCTAGGCCGTTCTAGTTATTCGTTTCGAGCATCAGAACTGCGGAAATTTTGAGTTTCTCAAGCGTTTCTTACCTACAAACTGCCATATCTCGCGAACGGATTGACCAATCCGCAAAATTTCTGCTGCATCTGAAAGTAGAATGTCGCCCGATTACAACTGTATGCGTACTTTTCCCCTAGCCCGTTCTAGTTAATCGTTTCGAGCAACAGAACTGCGAAAATTTTGAGTTTCTCAAGCGTTGCTTACCTCCAAACTGCCATATCTCGCGAACGGATTGCCCAATCAGCAAAATTTCTGTTGCATCTGAAAGTAGAAACTCGCCCGATTACAACACTATGCGTACTTTTCCCCTAGGCCGTTCTAGTTATTCGTTTCGAGCATCAGAACTGCGAAAATTTTGAGTTTCTCAAGCGTTTCTTACCTCCAAACTTCCATATCTCGCGAACGGATTGACCAATCCGCAAAATTTCTGTTGCATCTGAAAGTAGAAACTCGCCCGATTACAACACTATGCGTACATTTCCCCTAGGCCGTTCTAGTTATTCGTTTCGAGCATCAGAACTGCGAAAATTCTGAGTTTCTCAAGCGTTTCTTACATCCAAACTGCCATATCTCGCGAACGGATTGACCAATCCGCAAAATTTCTGTTGCATCTGAAAGTAGAAACTCGCCCGATTACAACGGTATGCGTACTTTTCCCCTAGGCCGTTCTAGTTATTCGTTTCGAGCAACAGAACTGCGAAAATTTTGAGTTTCTCAAGCGTTTCTTACCTCTAAACTGCCATATCTCGCGAACGGATTGACCAATCCGCAAAATTTCTGTTGCATATGAAGGTAGAAACTCGCCCGATTACAACGGTATGCGTACGTTTCCCCTAGGCCGTTCTGGTTATTCGTTTCGAGCATCAGAACTGTGAAAATTTTGAGTTTCTCAACCGTTTCTTACCTCCGAACTGCCATATCTCGCGAACGGATTGACCAATCCGCAAAATTTCTGTTGCATCTGAAAGTAGAAACTCGCCCGATTACAACCGGTGTGCGTACTTTTCCCCTAGGCCGTTCTAGTTGTGCTTGTCGAGCATCAGAACTGCGAAAATTTTGAGTTTCTCGAGCGTTTCTTACCTGCAAACTGCCATATCTCGCGAACGGATTGACCAATCCGCAAAATTTCTGTTGCATCTGAAAGTAGAAATTCGCCCGATTACAACTACATGCGTACTTTCCCCCTAGCCCGTTCTAGTTATTCGTTTCGAGCATCAGAACTGCGAAAATTTTGAGTTTCTCAAGCGTTTCTTACCTCCAAACTGCCATATCTCGCGAACGGATTGACCAATCCGCAAAATTTCTGTTGCATCTGAAAGTAGAAACTCGCCCGATTACAACGGTATGCGTACTTTTCCCCTAGCCCGTTCTAGTTATTCGTTTCGAGCAACAGAACTGCGAAAATTTTGAGATTCTCAAGCGTTGCTTACCTCCAAACTGCCATATCTCGCGAACGGATTGACCAATCCGCAAAATTTCTGTTGCATCCGAAAGTAGAAACTCGCCCGATTACAACGGTGTGCGTACTTTTCCCCTAGGCCGTTCTAGTTATGCTTATCGAGCATCAGAACTGCGAAAATTTTGAGTTTCTCGAGCGTTTCTTACCTCCAAACTGCCATATCTCGCGAACGGATTGACCAATCCGCAAAATTTCTGTTGCATCTGAAAGTAGAAACTCGCCCGATTACAACACTATGCGTACTTTTCCCCTAGGCCGTTCTAGTTATTCGTTTCGAGCATCAGAACTGCGAAAATTTTGAGTTTCTCAAGCGTTTCTTACTTCCAAACTGCCATATCTCGCGAACGGATTGACCAATCCGCAAAATTTCTGTTGCATCTGAAGGTAGAAACTCGCCCGATTACAACGGTATGCGTACTTTTCCCCTAGGCCGTTCTAGTTATTCGTTTCGAGCATCAGAACTGCGAAAATTTTGAGTTTCTCAAGCGTTTCTCACATACAAACTGCCACATCTCGCGAACGGATTGACCAATCCGCAAAATTTCTGTTGCATCTGAAAGTAGAAACTCGCCCGATTACAACGGTGTGCGTACTTTTCCCCTAGGCCGTTCTTGTTACTCGTTTCGAGCATCAGAAACGCGAAAATTTTGAGTTTCTCAAGCGTTTCTTACTTCCAAACTGCCATATCTCGCGAACGGATTGACCAATCCGCAAAATTTCTGTTGCATCTGAAGGTAGAAACTCGCCCGATTACAACGGTATGCGTACTTTTCCCCTAGGCCGTTCTAGTTATTCGTTTCGAGCATCAGAACTGCGAAAATTTTGAGTTTCTCAAGCGTTTCTTACCTCCAAACTGCCATATCTCGCGAACGGATTGACCAATCCGCAAAATTTCTGTTGCATCTGAAAGTAGAAACTCGCCCGATTACAACGGAATGCGTACTTTTCCCCTAGGCCGTTCTAGTTATTCGTTTTGAGCATCAGAACTGCGAAAATTTCGAGTTTCTCAAGCGATTCTCACGTACAAACTGCCACATCTCGCGAACGGATTGACCAATCCGCAAAATTTCTGTTACATCTGAAAGTAGAAACTCGCCCGATTACAACGGTGTGCGTACTTTTCCCCTAGCCCGTTCTAGTTATTCGTTTCGAGCATCAGAACTGCGAAAATTTTGAGTTTCTCAAGCGTTTCTCACCTACAAACTGCCACATCTCGCGAACGGATTGTCCAATCCGCAAAATTTCTGATGCATCTGAAAGTAGAAACTCGCCCGATTACAACTGTATGCGTACTTTTCCCCTAGGCCGTTCTTGTTATTCGTTTCGAGCATCAGAACCGCGAAAATTTTGAGTTTCTCAAGCGTTTCTTACCTCCAAACTGCCATATCTCGCGAGCGGATTGACCAATCCGCAAAATTTCTGTTGCATCTGAAAGTAGAAAATCGCCCGATTACAACGGTATGCGTACTTTTCCCCTAGCCCGTTCTAGTTATTCGTTTCGAGCAACAGAACTGCGAAAATTTTGAGTTTCTCAAGCGTTGCTTACCTCCAAGCTGCCATATCTCGCGAACGGATTGACCAATCCGCAAAATTTCTGTTGCATCTGAAAGTAGAAACTCGCCCGATTACAACGGTGTGCGTACTTTTCCCCTAGGCCGTTCTAGTTATGCTTGTCGAGCATCAGAACTGCGAAAATTTTGAGTTTCTCGAGCGTTTCTTACCTCCAAACTGCCATATCTCGCGAACGGATTGACCAATCCGCAAAATTTCTGTTGCATCTGAAGGTAGAAACTCGCCCGATTACAACGGTATGCGTACTTTTCCCCTAGGCCGTTCTAGTTATTCGTTTCGAGCATCAGAACTGCGAAAATTTTGAGTTTCTCAAGCGTTTCTCACATACAAACTGCCACATCTCGCGAACGGATTGTCCAATCCGCAAAATTTCTGATGCATCTTAAAGTAGAAACTCGCCCGATTACAACTGTGTGCGTACTTTTTCCCTAGCCCGTTCTAGTTATTCGTTTCGAGCAACAGAACTGCGAAAATTTTGAGTTTCTCAAGCGTTGCTTACGTCCAAACTGCCATACCTCGCGAACGGATTGACCAATCCGCAAAATTTCTGTTGCATCTGAAAGTAGAAACTCGCCCGATTACAACGGTGTGCGTACTTTTCCCCTAGCCCGTTCTAGTTATTCGTTTCGAGCATCAGAACTGCGAAAATTTTGAGTTTCTCAAGCGTTTCTCACCTACAAACTGCCACATCTCGCGAACGGATTGTCCAATCCGCAAAATTTCTGATGCATCTGAAAGTAGAGACTCGCCCGATTACAACTGTATGCGTACTTTTCCCCTAGGCCGTTCTTGTTATTCGTTTCGAGCATCAGAACCGCGAAAATTTTGAGTTTCTCAAGCGTTTCTTACCTCCAAACTGCCATATCTCGCGAGCGGATTGACCAATCCGCAAAATTTCTGTTGCATCTGAAAGTAGAAACTCGCCCGATTACAACGGTATGCGTACTTTTCCCCTAGCCCGTTCTAGTTATTCGTTTCGAGCAACAGAACTGCGAAAATTTTGAGTTTCTCAAGCGTTGCTTACCTCCAAGCTGCCATATCTCGCGAACGGATTGACCAATCCGCAAAATTTCTGTTGCATCTGAAAGTAGAAACTCGCCCAATTGAAACGGTATGTTTGCTTTTCTCCTGGGCCATTCTAGTTATTCGTTTCGAGCATCAGAACTGTGCAAATTTTGAGTTTCTCAACCGTTTCTTACCTCCAAACTACCATATCTCGCGAACGGATTTTCCAATCCGCAAAATTTCTGTTGCATCTGAAAGTAGAAACTCGTCCGATTACAACGGTATGCGTACTTTTCCCCTAGGCCGTTCTAGTTATTCGTTTCGAGCATCAGAACTGTGAAAATTTTTAGTTTCTCAAGCGTTTCTTACTTCCAAACTGCCATATCTCGCGAACGGATTGACCAATCCGCAATATTTCTGTTGCATCTGAAAGTAGAAACTCGCCCGATTACAACGGTATGCGTACTTTTCCCCTAGGCCGTTCTAGTGATTCGTTTCGAGCATCAGAACTGCGAAAATTTTGAGTTTCTCAAGCGTTTCTTACCTCCAAACTGCCATATCTCGCGAACGGATTGACCAATCCGCAAAATTTCTGTTGCATCTGAAAGTAGAAACTCGCCCGATTACAACGGTATGCGTACTTATCCCCTAGCCCGTTCTAGTTATTCGTTTCGAGCAACAGAACTGCGAAAATTTTGAGTTTCTCAAGCGTTTCTTACATCCAAACTGCCATATCTCGCGAACGGATTGACCAATCCGCAAAATTTCTGTTGCATCTGAAAGTAGAAACTCGCCCGATTACAACGGTATGCGTACTTTTCCCCTAGGCCGTTCTAGTTATTCGTTTCGAGCAACAGAACGGCGAAAATTTTGAGTTTCTCAAGCGTTGCTTACCTCCAAACTGCCATATCTCGCGAACGGATTGACCAATCCGCAAAATTTCTGTTGCATCTGAAAGTAGAAACTCGCCCGATTACAACGGTGTGCGTACTTTTCCCCTAGGCCGTTCTAGTTATGCTTGTCGAGCATCAGAACTGCGAAAATTTTGAGTTTCTCGAGCGTTTCTTACCTCCAAACTGCCATATCTCGCGAACGGATTGACCAATCCACAAAATTTCTGTTGCATCTGAAAGTAGAAACTCGCCCGATTACAACACTATGCGTACTTTTCCCCTAGGCCGTTCTAGTTATTCGTTTCGAGCATCAGAACTGCGAAAATTTTGAGTTTCTCAAGCGTTTCTTACTTCCAAACTGCCATATCTCGCGAACGGATTGACCAATCCGCAAAATTTCGGTTGCATCTGAAGGTAGAAACTCGCCCGATTACTACGGTATTCGTACTTTTCCCCTAGGCCGTTCTAGTTATTCGTTTCGAGCATCAGAACTGCGAAAATTTTGAGTTTCTCAAACGTTTCGTACCTCCAAACTGCCATATCTCGCGAACGGATTGACCAATCCGCAAAATTTCTGATGCATCTGAAAGTAGAAACTCGCCCGATTACAACGGTATGCGTACGTTTCCCCTAGGCCGTTCTGGTTATTCGTTTCGAGCATCAGAACTGTGAAAATTTTGAGTTTCTCAACCGTTTCTTACCTCCGGAGTGCCATATCTCGCGAACGGATTGACCAATCCGCAAAATTTCTGTTGCATCTGAAAGTAGAAATTCGCCCGATTACAACGGTGTGCGTACTTTTCCCCTAGGCCGTTCTAGTTATACGTTTCGAGCAACAGAACTGCGAAAATTTTGAGTTTCTCAAGCGTTGCTTACCTCCAAACTGCCATATCTCGCGAACGGATTGACCAATCCGCAAAATTTCTGTTGCATCTGAAAGTAGAAACTCGCCCGATTACAACGGTGTGCGTACTTTTCCCCTAGGCCGTTCTAGTTATGCTTGTCGAGCATCAGAACTGCGAAAATTTTGAGTTTCTCGAGCGTTTCTTACCTCCAAACTGCCATATCTCGCGAACGGATTGACCAATCCACAAAATTTCTGTTGCATCTGAAAGTAGAAACTCGCCCGATTACAACACTATGCGTACTTTTCCCCTAGGCCGTTCTAGTTGTTCGTTTCGAGCATCAGAACTGCGAAAATTTTGAGTTTCTCAAGCGTTTCTTACTTCCAAACTGCCATATCTCCCGAACGCATTGACCAATCCGCAAAATTTCTGTTGCATCTGAAAGTAGAAACTCGCCCGATTACAACGGTATGCGTACTTTTCCCCTAGGCCGTTCTAGTGATTCGTTTCGAGCATCAGAACTGCGAAAATTTTGAGTTTCTCAAGCGTTTCTTACCTCCAAACTGCCATATCTCGCGAACGGATTGACCAATCCGCAAAATTTCTGTTGCATCTGAAAGTAGAAACTCGCCCGATTACAACGGTATGCGTACTTATCCCCTAGCCCGTTCTAGTTATTCGTTTCGAGCAACAGAACTGCGAAAATTTTGAGTTTCTCAAGCGTTGCTTACCTCCAAACTGCCATATCTCGCGAACGGATTGACCAATCCGCAAAATTTCTGTTGCATCTGAAAGTAGAAACTCGCCCGATTACAACGGTGTGCGTACTTTTCCCCTAGGCCGTTCTAGTTATGCTTGTCGAGCATCAGAACTGCGAAAATTTTGAGTTTCTCGAGCGTTTCTTACCTCCAAACTGCCATATCTCGCGAACGGATTGACCAATCCACAAAATTTCTGTTGCATCTGAAAGTAGAAACTCGCCCGATTACAACACTATGCGTACTTTTCCCCTAGGCCGTTCTAGTTGTTCGTTTCGAGCATCAGAACTGCGAAAATTTTGAGTTTCTCAAGCGTTTCTTACTTCCAAACTGCCATATCTCCCGAACGGATTGACCAATCCGCAAAATTTCTGTTGCATCTGAAAGTAGAAACTCGCCCGATTACAACGGTATGCGTACTTTTCCCCTAGGCCGTTCTAGTGATTCGTTTCGAGCATCAGAACTGCGAAAATTTTGAGTTTCTCAAGCGTTTCTTACCTCCAAACTGCCATATCTCGCGAACGGATTGACCAATCCGCAAAATTTCTGTTGCATCTGAAAGTAGAAACTCGCCCGATTACAACGGTATGCGTACTTTTACCCTAGACCGTTCTAGTTATGCTTGTCGAACATCAGAACTGCGAAAATTTTGAGTTTCTCAAGCGTTTCTTACCTCCAAACTGCCATATCTCGCGAACGGATTGACCAATCCGCAAAATTTCTGATGCATCTGAAAGTAGAGACTCGCCCGATTACAACTGTATGCGTACTTTTCCCCTAGGCCGTTCTTGTTATTCGTTTCGAGCATCAGAACCGCGAAAATTTTGAGTTTCTCAAGCGTTTCTTACCTCCAAACTGCCATATCTCGCGAGCGGATTGACCAATCCGCAAAATTTCTGTTGCATCTGAAAGTAGAAACTCGCCCGATTACAACGGTATGCGTACTTTTCCCCTAGCCCGTTCTAGTTATTCGTTTCGAGCAACAGAACTGCGAAAATTTTGAGTTTCTCGAGCGTTTCTTACCTCCAAACTGCCATATCTCGCGAACGGATTGACCAATCCGCAAAATTTCTGTTGCATCTGAAAGTAGATACTCGCCCGATTACAACGGTATGAGTACTTTTCCCCTAGGCCTTTCTAGTTATTCGTTTCTAGCATCAGAAGTGTGAAAATTTTGAGTTTCTCAAGCCTTTCTTACCTCCAAACTGCCATATCTCGCGAACGGATAGACCAATCCGCAAAATTTCTGTTGCATCTGAAAGTAGAAACTCGCCCAATTGAAACGGTATGTTTGCTTTTCTCCTGGGCCATTCTAGTTATTCGTTTCGAGCATCAGAACTGTGCAAATTGTGAGTTTCTCAACCGTTTCTTACCTCCAAACTGCCATATCTCGCGAACGGATTTTCCTATCCGCAAAATTTCTGTTGCATCTGAAAGTAGAAACTCGTCCGATTACAACGGTATGCGTACTTTTCCCCTAGGCCGTTCTAGTTATTCGTTTCGAGCATCAGAACTGTGAAAATTTTTAGTTTCTCAAGCGTTTCTTACTTCCAAACTGCCATATCTCGCGAACGGATTGACCAATCCGCAATATTTCTGTTGCATCTGAAAGTAGAAACTCGCCCGATTACAACGGTATGCGTACTTTTCCCCTAGGCCGTTCTAGTTATGCTTGTCGAGCATCAGAACTGCGAAAATTTTGAGTTTCTCAAGCGTTTCTTACCTCCAAACTGCCATATCTCGCGAACGGTTTGACGAATCCGCAAAATTTCTGTTGCATCTGAAAGTAGAAACTCGCCCGATTACAACTGTATGCGTACTTTTCCCCTAGCCCGTTCTAGTTATTCGTTTCGAGCAACAGAACTGCGAAAATTTTGAGTTTCTCAAGCGTTTCTTACCTCCAAACTGCCATATCTCGCGAACGGATTGACCAATCCGCAAAATTTCTGTTGCATCTGAAAGTAGAAACTCGCCCGATTACAACGGTATGCGTACTTTTCCCCTAGGCCGTTGTAGTTATTCGTTTCGAGCATGAGAACTGCGAAAATTTTGGGTTTCCCAAGCGTTGCTTACTTCCAAACTGCCATATCTCGCGAACGGTTTGACCAATCCGCAAAATTTCTGTTGCATCTGAAAGTAGAAACTCGCCCGATTACAACGTTATGCGTACTTTTCCCCTAGGCCGTTCTGGTTATTCGTTTCGAGCATCAGAACTGCGAAAATTTTGAGTTTCTCGAGCGTTTCTTACCTCCAAACTGCCATATCTCGCGAACGGATTGACCAATCCGCAAAATTTCTGTTGCATCTGAAAGTAGAAACTCGCCCGATTACAACGGTGTGCGTACTTTTCCCCTAGGCCGTTCTAGTTATTCGTTTCGAGCATCAGAACTGCAAAAATGTTGAGTTTCTCAAGCGTTTCTTACCTACAAACTGCCATATCTCGCGAACGGATTGACCAATCCGCAAAATTTCTGTTGCATCTGAAAGTAGAAAGTCGCCCGATTACAACGGTTTGCGTACTTTTCCCCTAGGCCGTTGTAGTTATTCGTTTCGAGCATGAGAACTGCGAAAATTTTGGGTTTCTCAAGCGTTGCTTACCTCCAAACTGCCATATCTCGCGAACGGATTGACCAATCCGCAAAATTTCTGTTGCATCTGAAAGTAGAAACTCGCCCGATTACAACGGTATGCGTACTTTTCCCCTAGGCCGTTCTAGTTATTCGTTTCGAGCATCAGAACTGCAAAAATGTTGAGTTTCTCATGCGTTTCTTACCTACAAACTGCCATATCTCGCGAACGGATTGACCAATCCGCAAAATTTCTGTTGCATCTGAAAGTAGAAAGTCGCCCGATTACAACGGTTTGCGTACTTTTCCCCTAGACCGTTCTAGTTATGCTTGTCGAGCATCAGAACTGCGATAATTTTTAGTTTCTCAAGCGTTTCTTACCTCCAAACTGCCATATCTCGCGAACGGATTGACCAATCCGCAAAATTTCTGTTGCATCTGAAAGTAGAAACTCGCCCGATTACAACGGTATGCGTACTTATCCCCTAGGCCGTTCTGGTTATTCGTTTCGAGCATCAGAACTGCGAAAATTTTGAGTTTCTCAAGCGTTTCTTACCTCCAAACTGCCATATCTCGCGAACGGATTGACCAATCCGCTAAATTTCTGTTGCATCTGAAAGTAGAAACTCGCCCGATTACAATGGTATGCGTACTTTTCCCCTAGGCCGTTCTAGTTATTCGTTTCGAGCATGAGAACTGCGAAAATTTTGGGTTTCCCAAGCGTTTCTTACCTCCAAACTGCCATATCTCGCGAACGGATTGACCAACCCGCAAAATTTCTGTTGCATCTGAAAGTAGAAACTCGCCCGATTACAACGGTATGCTACTTTTCCCCTAGGCCGTTCTGGTTATTCGTTTCGAGCATCAGAACTGTGAAAATTTTGAGTTTCTCAACCGTTTCTTACCTCCAAACTGCCATATCTCGCGAACAGATTGACCAATCCGCAAAATTTCTGTTGCATCGGAAAGTAGAAACTCGCCCGATTACAACGGTATGCGTACTTTTCCCCTAGGCCGTTCTAGTTATTCGTTTCGAGCATCAGAACTGCTAAAATGTTGAGTTTCTCAAGCGTTTCTTACCTACAAACTGCCATATCTCGCGAACGGATTGACCAATCCGCAAAATTTCTGTTGCATCTGAAAGTAGAAACTCGCCCGATTACAACGGTATGCGTACTTTTCCCCTAGGCCGTTCTAGTTATTCGTTTCGAGCATCAGAACTGCGAAAATTTTGAGTTTCTCAAGCGTTTCTTACCTCCAAACTGCCATATCTCGCGAACGGATTGACCGATCCGCAAAATTTCTGTTGCATCTGAAAGTAGAAACTCGCCCGATTGCAACGGTATGCGTACTTTTCCCCTAGTCCGTTCTAGTTATTCGTTTCGAGCATCAGAACTGCGAAAATTTTGAGTTTCTCAAACGTTTCGTACCTCCAAACTGCCATATCTCGCGAACGGATTGACCAATCCGCGAAATTTCTGATGCATCTGAAAGTAGAAACTCGCCCGATTACAACGGTATGCGTACGTTTCCCCTAGGCCGTTCTGGTTATTCGTTTCGAGCATCAGAACTGTGAAAATTTTGAGTTTCTCAACCGTTTCTTACCTCCGGAGTGCCATATCTCGCGAACGGATTGACCAATCCGCAAAATTTCTGTTGCATCTGAAAGTAGAAATTCGCCCGATTACAACGGTGTGCGTACTTTTCCCCTAGGCCGTTCTAGTTATGTTTGTCGAGCATCAGAACTGCGAAAATTTTGAGTTTCTCGAGCGTTTCTTACCTCCAAACTGCCATATCTCGCGAACGGATTGACCAATCCGCAAAATTTCTGTTGCATCTGAAAGTAGAAACTCGCCCGATTACAACTGTATTCGTACTTTTCCCCTAGGCCGTTCTAGTTATGCTTGTCGAGCATCAGAACTGCGAAAATTTTGAGTTTCTCAAGCGTTTCTTACCTCCAAACTGCCATATCTCGCGAACGGATTGACCAATCCGCAAAATTTCTGTTGCATCTGAAAGAATAAACTCGCCCGATTACAACGGTATGCGTACTTTTCCCCTAGGCCGTTCTATTTATTCGTTTCGAGCATCGGAACTGCGAAAATTTTGAGTTTCTCAAGCGTTTCTTACTTCCAAACTGCCATATCTCGCGAAAGGATTGACCAATCCGCAAAATTTCGGTTGCATCTGAAGGTCGAAACTCGCCCGATTACAACGGTATGCGTACTTTTCCCCTAGGCCGTTCTAGTTATTCGTTTCGAGCATCAGAACTGCGAAAATTTTGAGTTTCTCAAGCGTTTCTTACCTCCAAACTGCCATACCTCGCGAACGGATTGACCAATCCGCAAAATTTCTGTTGCATCTGAAAGTAGAAACTCGCCCGATTACAACACTATGCGTACTTTTCCCCTAGGCCGTTCTAGTTATTCGTTTCGAGCATCAGAACTGCGAAAATTTTGAGTTTCTCAAGCGTTTCTTACTTCCAAACTGCCATATCTCGCGAACGGATTGACCAATCCGCAAAATTTCTGATGCATCTGAAAGTAGAAACTCGCCCGATTACAACGGTGTGCGTACTTTTCCCCTAGGCCGTTCTAGTTATGCTTGTCGAGCATCAGAACTGCGAAAATTTTGAGTTTCTCGAGCGTTTCTTACCTCCAAATTGCCATATCTCGCGAACGGATTGACCAATCCGCAAAATTTCTGTTGGATCTGAAAGTAGAAACTCGCCCGATTACAACGGTATGCGTACTTTTCCCCTAGGCCGTTCTAGTTATTCGTTTCGAGCATCAGAACTGCAAAAATGTTGAGTTTCTCAAGCGTTTCTTACCTACAAACCGCCATATCTCGCGAACGGATTGACCAATCCGCAAAATTTCTGTTGCATCTGAAAGTAGAAAGTCGCCCGATTACAACGGTATGCGTACTTTTCCCCTAGACCGTTCTAGTTATGCTTGTCGAGCATCAGAACTGCGAAAATTTTGAGTTTCTCAAGCGTTTCTTACCTCCAAACTGCCATATCTCGCGAACGGATTGACTAATCCGCAAAATTTCTGTTGCATCTGACAGTAGAAACTCGCCCGATTAGAACGGTATGCGTACTTTTCTCCTAGGCCGTTCTAGTTATTCGTTTCGAGCATCAGAACTGCGAAAATTTTGAGTTTCTCAAGCGTTTCTTACCTCCAAACTGCCATATCTCGCGAACGGATTGACCAATCCGCAAAGTTTCTGTTGCATCTAAAAGTAGAAACTCGCCCGATTACAACGGTATGCGTACTTTTCCCCTACTCCGTTCTAGTTATTCGTTTCGAGCATCAGAACTGCGAAAATTTTGAGTTTCTCAAGCGTTTCTTACCTCCAAACTGCCATATCTCGCGAACGGATTGACCAATCCGCTAAATTTCTGTTGCATCTGAAAGTAGAAACTCGCCCGATTACAATGGTATGCGTACTTTTCCCCTAGGCCGTTCTAGTTATTCGTTTCGAGCATGAGAACTGCGAAAATTTTGGGTTTCCCAAGCGTTTCTTACCTCCAAACTGCCATATCTCGCGAACGGATTGACCAACCCGCAAAATTTCTGTTGCATCTGAAAGTAGAAACTCGCCCGATTACAACGGTATGCTACTTTTCCCCTAGGCCGTTCTGGTTATTCGTTTCGAGCATCAGAACTGTGAAAATTTTGAGTTTCTCAACCGTTTCTTACCTCCAAACTGCCATATCTCGCGAACAGATTGACCAATCCGCAAAATTTCTGTTGCATCGGAAAGTAGAAACTCGCCCGATTACAACGGTATGCGTACTTTTCCCCTAGGCCGTTCTAGTTATTCGTTTCGAGCATCAGAACTGCTAAAATGTTGAGTTTCTCAAGCGTTTCTTACCTACAAACTGCCATATCTCGCGAACGGATTGACCAATCCGCAAAATTTCTGTTGCATCTGAAAGTAGAAACTCGCCCGATTACAACGGTATGCGTACTTTTCCCCTAGGCCGTTCTAGTTATTCGTTTCGAGCATCAGAACTGCGAAAATTTTGAGTTTCTCAAGCGTTTCTAACCTCCAAACTGCCATATCTCGCGAACGGATTGACCGATCCGCAAAATTTCTGTTGCATCTGAAAGTAGAAACTCGCCCGATTGCAACGGTATGCGTACTTTTCCCCTAGTCCGTTCTAGTTATTCGTTTCGAGCATCAGAACTGCGAAAATTTTGAGTTTCTCAAGCGTTTCTTACCTCCAAACTGCCATATCTCGCGAACGGATTGACTAATCCGCAAAATTTCTGTTGCATCTGAAAGTAGAAACTCGCCCGATTACAACGGTATGCGTACTTTTCCCCTAGACCGTTCTAGTTATGCTTGTCGAGCATCAGAACTGCTAAAATTTTGAGTTTCTCAAGCGTTTCTTACCTCCAAACTGCCATATCTCGCGAACGTATTGACTAATCCCCAAAATTTCTGTTGCATCTGACAGTAGAAACTCGCCCGATTACAACGGTATGCGTACTTTTCCCCTAGGCCGTTCTAGTTATTCGTTTCGAGCATCAGAACTGCGAAAATTTTGAGTTTCTCAAGCGTTTCTTACCTCCAAACTGCCATACCTCGCGAACGGATTGACCAATCCGAAAAATTTCTGTTGCATCTGAAAGTAGAAACTCGCCCGATTACAACGGTATGCGTACTTTTCCCCTAGGCCGTTCTGGTTATTCGTTTCGAGCATCAGAACTGCGAAAATTTTGAGTTTCTCAAGCGTTTCTTATCTCCAAACTGCCATATCTCGCGAACGGATTGACCAATCCGCAAAATTTCTGTTGCATCTGAAAGTAGAAACACGCCCGATTACAACGGTATGCGTACTTATCCCCTAGGCCGTTCTGGTTATTCGTTTCGAGCATCAGAACTGCGAAAATTTTGAGTTTCTCAAGCGTTTCTTACCTCCAAACTGCCATATCTCGCGAACGGATTGACCAATCCGCAAAATTTCTGTTGCATCTGAAAGTAGAAACTCGCCCGATTACAACGGTATGCGTACTTTTCCCCTAGGCCGTTCTAGTTATTCGTTTCGAGCATCAGAACTGCGAAAATTTTGAGTTTCTCAAACGTTTCTTACCTCCAAACTGCCATATCTCGCGAACGGATTAACCGATCCGCAAAATTTCTGTTGCACCTGAAAGTAGAAACTCGCCCGATTACAACGGTATGCGTACTTTTCCCCTAGGCCGTTCTAGTTATTCGTTTCGAGCATCAGAACTGCAAAAATGTTGAGTTTCTCAAGCGTTTCTTACCTACAAACTGCCATATCTCGCGAACGGATTGACCAATCCGCAAAATTTCTGTTGCATCTGAAAGTAGAAAGTCGCCCGATTACAACGGTTTGCGTACTTTTCCCCTAGGCCGTTGTAGTTATTCGTTTCGAGCATGAGAACTGCGAAAATTTTGGGTTTCTCAAGCGTTGCTTACCTCCAAACTGCCATATCTCGCGAACGGATTGACCAATCCGCAAAATTTCTGTTGCATCTGAAAGTAGAAACTCGCCCGATTACAACGGTATGCGTACTTTTCCCCTAGGCCGTTCTAGTTATTCGTTTCGAGCATCAGAACTGCAAAAATGTTGAGTTTCTCATGCGTTTCTTACCTACAAACTGCCATATCTCGCGAACGGATTGACCAATCCGCAAAATTTCTGTTGCATCTGAAAGTAGAAAGTCGCCCGATTACAACGGTTTGCGTACTTTTCCCCTAGACCGTTCTAGTTATGCTTGTCGAGCATCAGAACTGCGATAATTTTTAGTTTCTCAAGCGTTTCTTACCTCCAAACTGCCATATCTCGCGAACGGATTGAACAATCCGCAAAATTTCTGTTGCATCTGAAAGTAGAAACTCGCCCGATTACAACGGTATGCGTACTTATCCCCTAGGCCGTTCTGGTTATTCGTTTCGAGCATCAGAACTGCGAAAATTTTGAGTTTCTCAAGCGTTTCTTACCTCCAAACTGCCATATCTCGCGAACGGATTGACCAACCCGCAAAATTTCTGTTGCATCTGAAAGTAGAAACTCGCCCGATTACAACGGTATGCTACTTTTCCCCTAGGCCGTTCTGGTTATTCGTTTCGAGCATCAGAACTGTGAAAATTTTGAGTTTCTCAACCGTTTCTTACCTCCAAACTGCCATATCTCGCGAGCGGATTGACCAATCCGCAAAATTTCTGTTGCATCTGAAAGTAGAAACTCGCCCGATTACAACGGTATGCGTACTTTTCCCCTAGGCCGTTCTAGTTATTCGTTTCGAGCATCAGAACTGCTAAAATGTTGAGTTTCTCAAGCGTTTCTTACCTACAAACTGCCATATCTCGGGAACGGATTGACCAATCCGCAAAATTTCTGTTGCATCTGAAAGTAGAAACTCGCCCGATTACAACGGTATGCGTACTTTTCCCCTAGGCCGTTCTAGTTATTCGTTTCGAGCATCAGAACTGCGAAAATTTTGAGTTTCTCAAGCGTTTCTTACCTCCAAACTGCCATATCTCGCGAACGGATTGACCGATCCGCAAAATTTCTGTTGCATCTGAAAGTAGAAACTCGCCCGATTGCAACGGTATGCGTACTTTTCCCCTAGTCCGTTCTAGTTATTCGTTTCGAGCATCAGAACTGCGAAAATTTTGAGTTTCTCAAGCGTTTCTTACCTCCAAACTGCCATATCTCGCGAACGGATTGACTAATCCGCAAAATTTCTGTTGCATCTGAAAGTAGAAACTCGCCCGATTACAACGGTATGCGTACTTTTCCCCTAGACCGTTCTAGTTATGCTTGTCGAGCATCAGAACTGCTAAAATTTTGAGTTTCTCAAGCGTTTCTTACCTCCAAACTGCCATATCTCGCGAACGTATTGACTAATCCCCAAAATTTCTGTTGCATCTGACAGTAGAAACTCGCCCGATTACAACGGTATGCGTACTTTTCCCCTAGGCCGTTCTAGTTATTCGTTTCGAGCATCAGAACTGCGAAAATTTTGAGTTTCTCAAGCGTTTCTTACCTCCAAACTGCCATACCTCGCGAACGGATTGACCAATCCGAAAAATTGCTGTTGCATCTGAAAGTAGAAACTCGCCCGATTACAACGGTATGCGTACTTTTCCCCTAGGCCGTTCTGGTTATTCGTTTCGAGCATCAGAACTGCGAAAATTTTGAGTTTCTCAAGCGTTTCTTACCTCCAAACTGCCATATCTCGCGAACGGATTGACCAATCCGCAAAATTTCTGTTGCATCTGAAAGTAGAAACACGCCCGATTACAATGGTATGCGTACTTATCCCCTAGGCCGTTCTGGTTATTCGTTTCGAGCATCAGAACTGCGAAAATTTTGAGTTTCTCAAGCGTTTCTTACCTCCAAACTGCCATATCTCGCGAACGGATTGACCAATCCGCAAAATTTCTGTTGCATCTGAAAGTAGAAACTCGCCCGATTACAACGGTATGCGTACTTTTCCCCTAGGCCGTTCTAGTTATTCGTTTCGAGCATCAGAACTGCGAAAATTTTGAGTTTCTCAAACGTTTCTTACCTCCAAACTGCCATATCTCGCGAACGGATTAACCGATCCGCAAAATTTCTGTTGCACCTGAAAGTAGAAACTCGCCCGATTACAACGGTATGCGTACTTTTCCCCTAGGCCGTTCTAGTTATTCGTTTCGAGCATCAGAACTGCAAAAATGTTGAGTTTCTCAAGCGTTTCTTACCTACAAACTGCCATATCTCGCGAACGGATTGACCAATCCGCAAAATTTCTGTTGCATCTGAAAGTAGAAAGTCGCCCGATTACAACGGTTTGCGTACTTTTCCCCTAGACCGTTCTATTTATGCTTGTCGAGCATCAGAACTGCGAAAATTTTGAGTTTCTCAAGCGTTTCTTACCAGCAAACTGCCATATCTCGCGAACGGATTGACCAATCCGCAAAATTTCTGTTGC
The DNA here is from genome assembly GCF_051014685.1 of Ptiloglossa arizonensis. Classification (NCBI taxonomy): domain Eukaryota; kingdom Metazoa; phylum Arthropoda; class Insecta; order Hymenoptera; family Colletidae; genus Ptiloglossa; species Ptiloglossa arizonensis. Next base: position 760,947 of record NW_027478498.1, read on the forward strand.
ATCTGAAAGTAGAAACTCGCCCGATTACAACGGTATGCGTACTTTTCCCCTAGTCCGTTCTAGTTATTCGTTTCGAACATCAGAACTGCGAAAATTTTGAGTTTCTCAAACGTTTCTTACCTCCAAACTGCCATATCTCGCGAACGGATTAACCGATCCGCAAAATTTCTGTTGCACCTGAAAGTAGAAACTCGCCCGATTACAACGGTATGCGTACTTTTCCCCTAGGCCGTTCTAGTTATTCGTTTCGAGCATCAGAACTGCAAAAATGTTGAGTTTCTCAAGCGTTTCTTACCTACAATCTGCCATATCTCGCGAACGGATTGACCAATCCGCAAAATTTCTGTTGCATCTGAATGTAGAAAGTCGCCCGATTACAACGGTTTGCGTACTTTTCCCCTAGACCGTTCTAGTTATGCTTGTCGAGCATCAGAACTGCTAAAATTTTGAGTTTCTCAAGCGTTTCTTACCTCCAAACTGCCATATATCGCGAACGTATTGACTAATCCGCAAAATTTCTGTTGCATCTGACAGTAGAAACTCGCCCGATTACAACGGTTTGCGTACTTATCCCCTAGGCCGTTGTAGTTATTCGTTTCGAGCATCAGAACTGCGAAAATTTTGAGTTTCTCAAGCGTTTCTTACCTCCAAACTGCCATATCTCGCGAACGGATTGACCAATCCGCAAAATTTCTGTTGCATCTGAAAGTAGAAAGTCGCCCGATTACAACGGTATGCGTACTTTTCCCCTAGTCCGTTCTAGTTATTCGTTTCGAGCATCAGAACTGCGAAAATTTTGAGTTTCTCAAACGTTTCTTACCTCCAAACTGCCATATCTCGCGAACGGATTGACCAATCCGCAAAATTTCTGTTGCATCTGAAAGTAGAATCTCGCCCGATTACAAAGGTATGCGTTCTTTTCTCCTAGTCCGTCCTAGTTATTCGTTCCGAGCATCAGAACTGCGAAAATTTTGAGTTTCTCAAGCGTTTCTTACCTCCAAACTGCCATATCTCGCGAACGGATTGACCAATCCGCAAAATTTCTGTTGCATCTGAAAGTAGAAACTCGCCCGATTACAACGGTATGCGTACTTTTCCCCTAGTCCGTTCTAGTTATTCGTTTCGAACATCAGAACTGCGAAAATTTTGAGTTTCTCAAGCGTTTCTTACCTCCAAACTGCCATATCTCGCGAACGGATTGACCAATCTGCAAAATTTCTGTTGCATCTGAAAGTAGAAACTCGCCCGATTACAACGGTATGCGTACTTCTCCCCTAGGCCGTTCTAGTTATGCTTGTCGAGCATCAGAACTGCGAAAATTTTGAGTTTCTCAAGCGTTTCTTACATCCAAATTGCCATATCTCGCGAACGGATTGACCAGTCCGCAAAATTTCTGTTGCATCTGAAAGTAGAAACTCGCCCGATTACAACGGTATGCGTACTTTTCCCCTAGGCCGTTGTAGTTATTCGTTTCGAGCATGAGAACTGCGAAAATTTTGGGTTTCTCAAGCGTTGCTTACCTGCAAACTGCCATATCTCGCGAACGGAATGACCAATCCGCAAAATTTCTGTTGCATCTGAAAGTAGAAACTCGCCCGATTACAACGGTATGCGTACTTTTCCCCTAGGCCGTTCTAGTTATTCGTTTCGAGCATCAGAACTGCTAAAATGTTGAGTTTCTCAAGCGTTTCTTACCTACAAACTGCCATATCTCGCGAACGGATTGACCAATCCGCAAAATTTCTGTTGCATCTGAAAGTAGAAACTCGCCCGATTACAACGGTATGCGTACTTCTCCCCTAGGCCGTTCTAGTTATGCTTGTCGAGCATCAGAACTGCGAAAATTTTGAGTTTCTCAAGCGTTTCTTACATCCAAATTGCCATATCTCGCGAACGGATTGACCAGTCCGCAAAATTTCTGTTGCATCTGAAAGTAGAAACTCGCCCGATTACAACGGTATGCGTACTTTTCCCCTAGTCCGTTCTAGTTATTCGTTTCGAGCATCAGAACTGCGAAAATTTTGAGTTTCTCAAGCGTTTCTTACCTCCAAACTGCCATATCTCGCGAACGGATTGACCAATCTGCAAAATTTCTGTTGCATCTGAAAGTAGAAACTCGCCCGATTACAACGGTATGCGTACTTTTCCCCTAGGCCGTTCTAGTTATGCTTGTCGAGCATCAGAACTGCGAAAATTTTGAGTTTCTCAAGCGTTTCTTACCTCCAAATTGCCATATCTCGCGAACGGATTGACCAGTCCGCAAAATTTCTGTTGCATCTGAAAGTAGAAACTCGCCCGATTACAACGGTATGCGTACTTTTCCCCTAGGCCGTTGTAGTTATTCGTTTCGAGCATGAGAACTGCGAAAATTTTGGGTTTCTCAAGCGTTGCTTACCTCCAAACTGCCATATCTCGCGAACGGAATGACCAATCCGCAAAATTTCTGTTGCATCTGAAAGTAGAAACTCGCCCGATTACAACGGTATGCGTACTTATCCCCTAGGCCGTTGTAGTTATTCGTTTCGAGCATCAGAACTGCGAAAATTTTGAGTTTCTCAAGCGTTTCTTACCTCCAAACTGCCATATCTCGCGAACGGATTGACCAATCCGCAAAATTTCTGTTGCATCTGAAAGTAGAAACTCGCCCGATTACAACGGTATGCGTACTTTTCCCCTAGACCGTTCTAGTTATGCTTGTCGAGCATCAGAACTGCGAAAATTTTGAGTTTCTCAAGCGTTTCTTTCCTCCAAACTGCCATATCTCGCGCACGGATTGACCAATCCGCAAAGTTTCTGTTGCATCTGAAAGTAGAAACTCGCCCGATTACAACGGTATGCGTACTTTTCCCCTAGACCGTTCTGGTTATTCGTTTCGAGCATTAGAACTGTGAAAATTTTGAGTTTCTCAAGCGTTTCTTACCTCCAAACTGCCATATCTCGCGAACGGATTGACCAATCCGCAAAATTTCTGTTGCATCTGAAAGTAGAAACTCGCCCGATTACAACGGTATGCGTACTTTTCCCCTAGGCCGTTCTAGTTATTCGTTTCGAGCATCAGAACTGCGAAAATTTTGAGTTTCTCAAGCGTTGCTTACCTCCAAGCTGCCATATCTCGCGAACGGATTGACCAATCCGCAAAATTTCTGTTGCATCTGAAAGTAGAAACTCGCCCAATTGAAACGGTATGTTTGCTTTTCTCCTGGGCCATTCTAGTTATTCGTTTCGAGCATCAGAACTGTGCAAATTTTGAGTTTCTCAACCGTTTCTTACCTCCAAACTACCATATCTCGCGAACGGATTTTCCAATCCGCAAAATTTCTGTTGCATCTGAAAGTAGAAACTCGTCCGATTACAACGGTATGCGTACTTTTCCCCTAGGCCGTTCTAGTTATTCGTTTCGAGCATCAGAACTGTGAAAATTTTTAGTTTCTCAAGCGTTTCTTACCTCCAAACTGCCATATCTCGCGAACGGATTGACCAATCCGCAAAATTTCTGTTGCATCTGAAAGTAGAAATTCGCCCGATTACAACGGTGTGCGTACTTTTCCCCTAGGCCGTTCTAGTTATTCGTTTCGAGCAACAGAACTGCGAAAATTTTGAGTTTCTCAAGCGTTGCTTACCTCCAAACTGCCATATCTCGCGAACGGATTGACAAATCCGCAAAATTTCTGTTGCATCTGAAAGTAGAAACTCGCCCGATAACAACGGTGTGCGTACTTTTCCCCTAGGCCGTTCTAGTTATGCTTGTCGAGCATCAGAACTGCGAAAATTTTGAGTTTCTTGAGCGTTTCTTACCTCCAAACTGCCATATCTCGCGAACGGATTGACCAATCCACAAAATTTCTGTTGCATCTGAAAGTAGAAACTCGCCCGATTACAACACTATGCGTACTTTTCCCCTAGGCCGTTCTAGTTATTCGTTTCGAGCATCAGAACTGCGAAAATTTTGAGTTTCTCAAGCGTTTCTTACTTCCAAACTGCCATATCTCGCGAACGGATTGACCAATCTGCAAAATTTCTGTTGCATCTGAAGGTAGAAACTCGCCCGATTACAACGGTATGCGTACTTTTCCCCTAGGCCGTTCTAGTTATTCGTTTCGAGCATCAGAACTGCGAAAATTTTGAGTTTCTCAAACGTTTCGTACCTCCAAACTGCCATATCTCGCGAACGGATTGACCAATCCGCAAAATTTCTGATGCATCTGAAAGTAGAAACTCGCCCGATTACAACGGTATGCGTACGTTTCCCCTAGGCCGTTCTGGTTATTCGTTTCGAGCATCAGAACTGTGAAAATTTTGAGTTTCTCAACCGTTTCTTACCTCCGGAGTGCCATATCTCGCGAACGGATTGACCAATCCGCAAAATTTCGGTTGCATCTGAAAGTAGAAATTCGCCCGATTACAACGGTGTGCGTACTTTTCCCCTAGGCCGTTCTAGTTATGTTTGTCGAGCATCAGAACTGCGAAAATTTTGAGTTTCTCGAGCGTTTCTTACCTCCAAACTGCCATATCTCGCGAACGGATTGACCAATCCGCAAAATTTCTGTTGCATCTGAAAGTAGAAACTCGCCCGATTACAACTGTATGCGTACTTTTCCCCTAGGCCGTTCTAGTTATGCTTGTCGAGCATCAGAACTGCGAAAATTTTGAGTTTCTCAAGCGTTTCTTACCTCCAAACTGCCATATCTCGCGAACGGATTGAACAATCCGCAAAATTTCTGTTGCATCTGAAAGTAGAGACTCGCCCGATTACAACTGTATGCGTACTTTTCCCCTAGGCCGTTCTTGTTATTCGTTTCGAGCATCAGAACCGCGAAAATTTTGAGTTTCTCAAGCGTTTCTTACCTCCAAACTGCCATATCTCGCGAGCTGATTGACCAATCCGCAAAATTTCTGTTGCATCTGAAAGTAGAAACTCGCCCGATTACAACCGGTGTGCGTACTTTTCCCCTAGGCCGTTCTAGTTATTCGTTTCGAGCATCAGAACTGCGAAAATTTTGAGTTTCTCAAGCGTTTCTCACCTACAAACTGCCACATCTCGCGAACGGATTGTCCAATCCGCAAAATTTCTGATGCATCTGAAAGTAGAGACTCGCCCGATTACAACTGTATGCGTACTTTTCCCCTAGGCCGTTCTTGTTATTCGTTTCGAGCATCAGAACCGCGAAAATTTTGAGTTTCTCAAGCGTTTCTTACCTCCAAACTGCCATATCTCGGGAGCGGATTGACCAATCCGCAAAATTTCTGTTGCATCTGAAAGTAGAAACTCGCCCGATTACAACGGTATGCGTACTTTTCCCCTAGCCCGTTCTAGTTATTCGTTTCGAGCAACAGAACTGCGAAAATTTTGAGTTTCTCAAGCGTTGCTTACCTCCAAGCTGCCATATCTCGCGAACGGATTGACCAATCCGCAAAATTTCTGTTGCATCTGAAAGTAGAAACTCGCCCGATTACAACGGTGTGCGTACTTTTCCCCTAGGCCGTTCTAGTTATGCTTGTCGAGCATCAGAACTGCGAAAATTTTGAGTTTCTCGAGCGTTTCTTACCTCCAAACTGCCATATCTCGCGAACGGATTGACCAATCCGCAAAATTTCTGTTGCATCTGAAAGTAGATACTCGCCCGATTACAACGGTATGAGTACTTTTCCCCTAGGCCGTTCTAGTTATTCGTTTCTAGCATCAGAAGTGTGAAAATTTTGAGTTTCTCAAGCCTTTCTTACCTCCAAACTGCCATATCTCGCGAACGGATAGACCAATCCGCAAAATTTCTGTTGCATCTGAAAGTAGAAACTCGCCCAATTGAAACGGTATGTTTGCTTTTCTCCTGGGCCATTCTAGTTATTCGTTTCGAGCATCAGAACTGTGCAAATTGTGAGTTTCTCAACCGTTTCTTACCTCCAAACTGCCATATCTCGCGAACGGATTTTCCAATCCGCAAAATTTCTGTTGCATCTGAAAGTAGAAACTCGTCCGATTACAACGGTATGCGTACTTTTCCCCTAGGCCGTTCTAGTTATTCGTTTCGAGCATCAGAACTGTGAAAATTTTTAGTTTCTCAAGCGTTTCTTACTTCCAAACTGCCATATCTCGCGAACGGATTGACCAATCCGCAATATTTCTGTTGCATCTGAAAGTAGAAACTCGCCCGATTACAACGGTATGCGTACTTTTCCCCTAGGCCGTTCTAGTTATGCTTGTCGAGCATCAGAACTGCGAAAATTTTGACTTTTTCTCGAGCGTTTCTTACCTCCAAACTGCCATATCTCGCGAACGGATTGACCAATCCACAAAATTTCTGTTGCATCTGAAAGTAGAAACTCGCCCGATTACAACACTATGCGTACTTTTCCCCTAGGCCGTTCTAGTTATTCGTTTCGAGCATCAGAACTGCGAAAATTTTGAGTTTCTCAAGCGTTTCTCACCTACAAACTGCCACATCTCGCGAACGGATTGTCCAATCCGCAAAATTTCTGATGCATCTGAAAGTAGAGACTCGCCCGATTACAACTGTATGCGTACTTTTCCCCTAGGCCGTTCTTGTTATTCGTTTCGAGCATCAGAACCGCGAAAATTTTGAGTTTCTCAAGCGTTTCTTACCTCCAAACTGCCATATCTCGCGAGCGGATTGACCAATCCGCAAAATTTCTGTTGCATCTGAAAGTAGAAACTCGCCCGATTACAACGGTATGCGTACTTTTCCCCTAGCCCGTTCTAGTTATTCGTTTCGAGCAACAGAACTGCGAAAATTTTGAGTTTCTCAAGCGTTGCTTACCTCCAAGCTGCCATATCTCGCGAACGGATTGACCAATCCGCAAAATTTCTGTTGCATCTGAAAGTAGAAACTCGCCCGATTACAACGGTGTGCGTACTTTTCCCCTAGGCCGTTCTAGTTATGCTTGTCGAGCATCAGAACTGCGAAAATTTTGAGATTCTCGAGCGTTTCTTACCTCCAAACTGCCATATCTCGCGAACGGATTGACCAATCCGCAAAATTTCTGTTGCATCTGAAAGTAGATACTCGCCCGATTACAACGGTATGAGTACTTTTCCCCTAGGCCGTTCTAGTTATTCGTTTCTAGCATCAGAAGTGTGAAAATTTTGAGTTTCTCAAGCCTTTCTTACCTCCAAACTGCCATATCTCGCGAACGGATAGACCAATCCGCAAAATTTCTGTTGCATCTGAAAGTAGAAACTCGCCCAATTGAAACGGTATGTTTGCTTTTCTCCTGGGCCATTCTAGTTATTCGTTTCGAGCATCAGAACTGTGCAAATTGTGAGTTTCTCAACCGTTTCTTACCTCCAAACTGCCATATCTCGCGAACGGATTTTCCAATCCGCAAAATTTCTGTTGCATCTGAAAGTAGAAACTCGTCCGATTACAACGGTATGCGTACTTTTCCCCTAGGCCGTTCTAGTTATTCGTTTCGAGCATCAGAACTGTGAAAATTTTTAGTTTCTCAAGCGTTTCTTACTTCCAAACTGCCATATCTCGCGAACGGATTGACCAATCCGCAATATTTCTGTTGCATCTGAAAGTAGAAACTCGCCCGATTACAACGGTATGCGTACTTTTCCCCTAGGCCGTTCTAGTTATGCTTGTCCAGCATCAGAACTGCGAAAATTTTGAGTTTCTCAAGCGTTTCTTACCTCCAAACTGCCATATCTCGCGAACGGTTTGACGAATCCGCAAAATTTCTGTTGCATCTGAAAGTAGAAACTCGCCCGATTACAACTGTATGCGTACTTTTCCCCTAGCCCGTTCTAGTTATTCGTTTCGAGCAACAGAACTGCGAAAATTTTGAGTTTCTCAAGCGTTTCTTACATCCAAACTGCCATATCTCGCGAACGGATTGACCAATCCGCAAAATTTCTGTTGCATCTGAAAGTAGAAACTCGCCCGATTACAACGGTATGCGTACTTTCCCCCTAGGCCGTTCTAGTGATTCGTTTCGAGCATCAGAACTGCGAAAATTTTGAGTTTCTCAAGCGTTTCTTACCTCCAAACTGCCATATCTCGCGAACGGATTGACCAATCCGCAAAATTTCTGTTGCATCTGAAAGTAGAAACTCGCCCGATTACAACGGTATGCGTACTTTTCCCCTAGGCCGTTCTAGTTATTCGTTTCGAGCATCAGAACTGCGAAAATTTTGAGTTTCTCAAGCGTTGCTTACCTCCAAGCTGCCATATCTCGCGAACGGATTGACCAATCCGCAAAATTTCTGTTGCATCTGAAAGTAGAAACTCGCCCAATTGAAACGGTATGTTTGCTTTTCTCCTGGGCCATTCTAGTTATTCGTTTCGAGCATCAGAACTGTGCAAATTTTGAGTTTCTCAACCGTTTCTTACCTCCAAACTACCATATCTCGCGAACGGATTTTCCAATCCGCAAAATTTCTGTTGCATCTGAAAGTAGAAACTCGTCCGATTACAACGGTATGCGTACTTTTCCCCTAGGCCGTTCTAGTTATTCGTTTCGAGCATCAGAACTGTGAAAATTTTTAGTTTCTCAAGCGTTTCTTACCTCCAAACTGCCATATCTCGCGAACGGATTGACCAATCCGCAAAATTTCTGTTGCATCTGAAAGTAGAAATTCGCCCGATTACAACGGTGTGCGTACTTTTCCCCTAGGCCGTTCTAGTTATTCGTTTCGAGCAACAGAACTGCGAAAATTTTGAGTTTCTCAAGCGTTGCTTACCTCCAAACTGCCATATCTCGCGAACGGATTGACAAATCCGCAAAATTTCTGTTGCATCTGAAAGTAGAAACTCGCCCGATAACAACGGTGTGCGTACTTTTCCCCTAGGCCGTTCTAGTTATGCTTGTCGAGCATCAGAACTGCGAAAATTTTGAGTTTCTTGAGCGTTTCTTACCTCCAAACTGCCATATCTCGCGAACGGATTGACCAATCCACAAAATTTCTGTTGCATCTGAAAGTAGAAACTCGCCCGATTACAACACTATGCGTACTTTTCCCCTAGGCCGTTCTAGTTATTCGTTTCGAGCATCAGAACTGCGAAAATTTTGAGTTTCTCAAGCGTTTCTTACTTCCAAACTGCCATATCTCGCGAACGGATTGACCAATCTGCAAAATTTCTGTTGCATCTGAAGGTAGAAACTCGCCCGATTACAACGGTATGCGTACTTTTCCCCTAGGCCGTTCTAGTTATTCGTTTCGAGCATCAGAACTGCGAAAATTTTGAGTTTCTCAAACGTTTCGTACCTCCAAACTGCCATATCTCGCGAACGGATTGACCAATCCGCAAAATTTCTGATGCATCTGAAAGTAGAAACTCGCCCGATTACAACGGTATGCGTACGTTTCCCCTAGGCCGTTCTGGTTATTCGTTTCGAGCATCAGAACTGTGAAAATTTTGAGTTTCTCAACCGTTTCTTACCTCCGGAGTGCCATATCTCGCGAACGGATTGACCAATCCGCAAAATTTCGGTTGCATCTGAAAGTAGAAATTCGCCCGATTACAACGGTGTGCGTACTTTTCCCCTAGGCCGTTCTAGTTATGTTTGTCGAGCATCAGAACTGCGAAAATTTTGAGTTTCTCGAGCGTTTCTTACCTCCAAACTGCCATATCTCGCGAACGGATTGACCAATCCGCAAAATTTCTGTTGCATCTGAAAGTAGAAACTCGCCCGATTACAACTGTATGCGTACTTTTCCCCTAGGCCGTTCTAGTTATGCTTGTCGAGCATCAGAACTGCGAAAATTTTGAGTTTCTCAAGCGTTTCTTACCTCCAAACTGCCATATCTCGCGAACGGATTGAACAATCCGCAAAATTTCTGTTGCATCTGAAAGTAGAGACTCGCCCGATTACAACTGTATGCGTACTTTTCCCCTAGGCCGTTCTTGTTATTCGTTTCGAGCATCAGAACCGCGAAAATTTTGAGTTTCTCAAGCGTTTCTTACCTCCAAACTGCCATATCTCGCGAGCTGATTGACCAATCCGCAAAATTTCTGTTGCATCTGAAAGTAGAAACTCGCCCGATTACAACCGGTGTGCGTACTTTTCCCCTAGGCCGTTCTAGTTATTCGTTTCGAGCATCAGAACTGCGAAAATTTTGAGTTTCTCAAGCGTTTCTCACCTACAAACTGCCACATCTCGCGAACGGATTGTCCAATCCGCAAAATTTCTGATGCATCTGAAAGTAGAGACTCGCCCGATTACAACTGTATGCGTACTTTTCCCCTAGGCCGTTCTTGTTATTCGTTTCGAGCATCAGAACCGCGAAAATTTTGAGTTTCTCAAGCGTTTCTTACCTCCAAACTGCCATATCTCGGGAGCGGATTGACCAATCCGCAAAATTTCTGTTGCATCTGAAAGTAGAAACTCGCCCGATTACAACGGTATGCGTACTTTTCCCCTAGCCCGTTCTAGTTATTCGTTTCGAGCAACAGAACTGCGAAAATTTTGAGTTTCTCAAGCGTTGCTTACCTCCAAGCTGCCATATCTCGCGAACGGATTGACCAATCCGCAAAATTTCTGTTGCATCTGAAAGTAGAAACTCGCCCGATTACAACGGTGTGCGTACTTTTCCCCTAGGCCGTTCTAGTTATGCTTGTCGAGCATCAGAACTGCGAAAATTTTGAGTTTCTCGAGCGTTTCTTACCTCCAAACTGCCATATCTCGCGAACGGATTGACCAATCCGCAAAATTTCTGTTGCATCTGAAAGTAGATACTCGCCCGATTACAACGGTATGAGTACTTTTCCCCTAGGCCGTTCTAGTTATTCGTTTCTAGCATCAGAAGTGTGAAAATTTTGAGTTTCTCAAGCCTTTCTTACCTCCAAACTGCCATATCTCGCGAACGGATAGACCAATCCGCAAAATTTCTGTTGCATCTGAAAGTAGAAACTCGCCCAATTGAAACGGTATGTTTGCTTTTCTCCTGGGCCATTCTAGTTATTCGTTTCGAGCATCAGAACTGTGCAAATTGTGAGTTTCTCAACCGTTTCTTACCTCCAAACTGCCATATCTCGCGAACGGATTTTCCAATCCGCAAAATTTCTGTTGCATCTGAAAGTAGAAACTCGTCCGATTACAACGGTATGCGTACTTTTCCCCTAGGCCGTTCTAGTTATTCGTTTCGAGCATCAGAACTGTGAAAATTTTTAGTTTCTCAAGCGTTTCTTACTTCCAAACTGCCATATCTCGCGAACGGATTGACCAATCCGCAATATTTCTGTTGCATCTGAAAGTAGAAACTCGCCCGATTACAACGGTATGCGTACTTTTCCCCTAGGCCGTTCTAGTTATGCTTGTCGAGCATCAGAACTGCGAAAATTTTGACTTTTTCTCGAGCGTTTCTTACCTCCAAACTGCCATATCTCGCGAACGGATTGACCAATCCACAAAATTTCTGTTGCATCTGAAAGTAGAAACTCGCCCGATTACAACACTATGCGTACTTTTCCCCTAGGCCGTTCTAGTTATTCGTTTCGAGCATCAGAACTGCGAAAATTTTGAGTTTCTCAAGCGTTTCTCACCTACAAACTGCCACATCTCGCGAACGGATTGTCCAATCCGCAAAATTTCTGATGCATCTGAAAGTAGAGACTCGCCCGATTACAACTGTATGCGTACTTTTCCCCTAGGCCGTTCTTGTTATTCGTTTCGAGCATCAGAACCGCGAAAATTTTGAGTTTCTCAAGCGTTTCTTACCTCCAAACTGCCATATCTCGCGAGCGGATTGACCAATCCGCAAAATTTCTGTTGCATCTGAAAGTAGAAACTCGCCCGATTACAACGGTATGCGTACTTTTCCCCTAGCCCGTTCTAGTTATTCGTTTCGAGCAACAGAACTGCGAAAATTTTGAGTTTCTCAAGCGTTGCTTACCTCCAAGCTGCCATATCTCGCGAACGGATTGACCAATCCGCAAAATTTCTGTTGCATCTGAAAGTAGAAACTCGCCCGATTACAACGGTGTGCGTACTTTTCCCCTAGGCCGTTCTAGTTATGCTTGTCGAGCATCAGAACTGCGAAAATTTTGAGATTCTCGAGCGTTTCTTACCTCCAAACTGCCATATCTCGCGAACGGATTGACCAATCCGCAAAATTTCTGTTGCATCTGAAAGTAGATACTCGCCCGATTACAACGGTATGAGTACTTTTCCCCTAGGCCGTTCTAGTTATTCGTTTCTAGCATCAGAAGTGTGAAAATTTTGAGTTTCTCAAGCCTTTCTTACCTCCAAACTGCCATATCTCGCGAACGGATAGACCAATCCGCAAAATTTCTGTTGCATCTGAAAGTAGAAACTCGCCCAATTGAAACGGTATGTTTGCTTTTCTCCTGGGCCATTCTAGTTATTCGTTTCGAGCATCAGAACTGTGCAAATTGTGAGTTTCTCAACCGTTTCTTACCTCCAAACTGCCATATCTCGCGAACGGATTTTCCAATCCGCAAAATTTCTGTTGCATCTGAAAGTAGAAACTCGTCCGATTACAACGGTATGCGTACTTTTCCCCTAGGCCGTTCTAGTTATTCGTTTCGAGCATCAGAACTGTGAAAATTTTTAGTTTCTCAAGCGTTTCTTACTTCCAAACTGCCATATCTCGCGAACGGATTGACCAATCCGCAATATTTCTGTTGCATCTGAAAGTAGAAACTCGCCCGATTACAACGGTATGCGTACTTTTCCCCTAGGCCGTTCTAGTTATGCTTGTCCAGCATCAGAACTGCGAAAATTTTGAGTTTCTCAAGCGTTTCTTACCTCCAAACTGCCATATCTCGCGAACGGTTTGACGAATCCGCAAAATTTCTGTTGCATCTGAAAGTAGAAACTCGCCCGATTACAACTGTATGCGTACTTTTCCCCTAGCCCGTTCTAGTTATTCGTTTCGAGCAACAGAACTGCGAAAATTTTGAGTTTCTCAAGCGTTTCTTACATCCAAACTGCCATATCTCGCGAACGGATTGACCAATCCGCAAAATTTCTGTTGCATCTGAAAGTAGAAACTCGCCCGATTACAACGGTATGCGTACTTTCCCCCTAGGCCGTTCTAGTGATTCGTTTCGAGCATCAGAACTGCGAAAATTTTGAGTTTCTCAAGCGTTTCTTACCTCCAAACTGCCATATCTCGCGAACGGATTGACCAATCCGCAAAATTTCTGTTGCATCTGAAAGTAGAAACTCGCCCGATTACAACGGTATGCGTACTTATCCCCTAGCCCGTTCTAGTTATTCGTTTCGAGCAACAGAACTGCGAAAATTTTGAGTTTCTCAAGCGTTGCTTACCTCCAAACTGCCATATCTCGCGAACGGATTGACCAATCCGCAAAATTTCTGTTGCATCTGAAAGTAGAAACTCGCCCGATTACATCGGTGTGCGTACTTTTCCCCTAGGCCGTTCTAGTTATGCTTGTCGAGCATCAGAACTGCGAAAATTTTGAGTTTCTCGAGCGCTTCTTACCTCCAAACTGCCATATCTCGCGAACGGATTGACCAATCCGCAAAATTTCTGTTGCATCTGAAAGTAGAAACTCGCCCGATTACAACACTATGCGTACTTTTCCCCTAGGCCGTTCTAGTTATTCGTTTCGAGCATCAGAACTGCGAAAATTTTGAGTTTCTCAAACGTTTCGTACCTCCAAACTGCCATATCTCGCGAACGGATTGACCAATCCGCAAAATTTCTGATGCATCTGAAAGTAGAAACTCGCCCGATTACAACGGTATGCGTACGTTTCCCCTAGGCCGTTCTGGTTATTCGTTTCGAGCATCAGAACTGTGAAAATTTTGAGTTTCTCAACCGTTTCTTACCTCCGGAGTGCCATATCTCGCGAACGGATTGACCAATCCGCAAAATTTCTGTTGCATCTGAAAGTAGAAATTCGCCCGATTACAACGGTGTGCGTACTTTTCCCCTAGGCCGTTCTAGTTATGTTTGTCGAGCATCAGAACTGCGAAAATTTTGAGTTTCTCGAGCGTTTCTTACCTCCAAACTGCCATATCTCGCGAACGGATTGACCAATCCGCAAAATTTCTGTTGCATCTGAAAGTAGAAACTCGCCCGATTACAACTGTATGCGTACTTTTCCCCTAGGCCGTTCTAGTTATGCTTGTCGAGCATCAGAACTGCGAAAATTTTGAGTTTCTCAAGCGTTTCTTACCTCCAAACTGCCATATCTCGCGAACGGATTGACCAATCCGCAAAATTTCTGTTGCATCTGAAAGAATAAACTCGCCCGATTACAACGGTATGCGTACTTTTCCCCTAGGCCGTTCTATTTATTCGTTTCGAGCATCGGAACTGCGAAAATTTTGAGTTTCTCAAGCGTTTCTTACTTCCAAACTGCCATATCTCGCGAAAGGATTGACCAATCCGCAAAATTTCGGTTGCATCTGAAGGTCGAAACTCGCCCGATTACAACGGTATGCGTACTTTTCCCCTAGGCCGTTCTAGTTATTCGTTTCGAGCATCAAAACTGCGAAAATTTTGAGTTTCTCAAGCGTTTCTTACCTCCAAACTGCCATACCTCGCGAACGGATTGACCAATCCGCAAAATTTCTGTTGCATCTGAAAGTAGAAACTCGCCCGATTACAACACTATGCGTACTTTTCCCCTAGGCCGTTCTAGTTATTCGTTTCGAGCATCAGAACTGCGAAAATTTTGAGTTTCTCAAGCGTTTCTTACTTCCAAACTGCCATATCTCGCGAACGGATTGACCAATCCGCAAAATTTCTGATGCATCTGAAAGTAGAAACTCGCCCGATTACAACGGTGTGCGTACTTTTCCCCTAGGCCGTACTAGTTATGCTTGTCGAGCATCAGAACTGCGAAAATTTTGAGTTTCTCGAGCGTTTCTTACCTCCAAACTGCCATATCTCGCGAACGGATTGACCAATCCGCAAAATTTCTGTTGCATCTGAAAGTAGAAACTCGCCCGATTACAACGGTATGCGTACTTTTCCCCTAGGCCGTTCTAGTTATTCGTTTCGAGCATCAGAACTGCAAAAATGTTGAGTTTCTCAAGCGGTTCTTACCTACAAACTGCCATATCTCGCGAACGGATTGACCAATCCGCAAAATTTCTGTTGCATCTGAAAGTAGAAAGTCGCCCGATTACAACGGTATGCGTACTTTTCCCCTAGACCGTTCTAGTTATGCTTGTCGAGCATCAGAACTGCGAAAATTTTGAGTTCCTCAAGCGTTTCTTACCTCCAAACTGCCATATCTCGCGAACGGATTGACTAATCCGCAAAATTTCTGTTGCATCTGACAGTAGAAACTCGCCCGATTAGAACGGTATGCGTACTTTTCTCCTAGGCCGTTCTAGTTATTCGTTTCGAGCATCAGAACTGCGAAAATTTTGAGTTTCTCAAGCGTTTCTTACCTCCAAACTGCCATATCTCGCGAACGGATTGACCAATCCGCAAAGTTTCTGTTGCATCTGAAAGTAGAAGCTCGCCCGATTACAACGGTATGCGTACTTTTCCCCTAGGCCGTTGTAGTTATTCGTTTCGAGCATGAGAACTGCGAAAATTTTGGGTTTCCCAAGCGTTGCTTACTTCCAAACTGCCATATCTCGCGAACGGTTTGACCAATCCGCAAAATTTCTGTTGCATCTGAAAGTAGAAACTCGCCCGATTACAACGGTATGCGTACTTTTCCCCTAGGCCGTTCTGGTTATTCGTTTCGAGCATCAGAACTGCGAAAATTTTGAGTTTCTCGAGCGTTTCTTACCTCCAAACTGCCATATCTCGCGAACGGATTGACCAATCCGCAAAATTTCTGTTGCATCTGAAAGTAGATACTCGCCCGATTACAACGGTATGCGTACTTTTCCCCTAGGCCGTTCTGGTTATTCGTTTCGAGCATCAGAACTGTGAAAATTTTGAGTTTCTCAACCGTTTCTTACCTCCAAACTGCCATATCTCGCGAACGGATAGGCCAATCTGCAAAATTTCTGTTGCATCTGAAAGTAGAAACTCGCCCGATTACAACGGTATGCGTACTTTTCCCCTAGGCCGTTCTAGTTATTCGTTTCGAGCATCAGAACTGCGAAAATTTTGAGTTTCTCAAGCGTTTCTTACCTCCAAACTGCCATATCTCGCGAACGGATTGACCAATCCGCAAAATTTCTGTTGCATCTGAAAGTAGAAACTCGCCCGATTAAAACGGTGTGCGTACTTTTCCCCTAGGCCGTTCTAGTTATTCGTTTCGAGCATCAGAACTGCAAAAATGTTGAGTTTCTCAAGCGTTTCTTACCTACAAACTGCCATATCTCGCGAACGGATTGACCAATCCGCAAAATTTCTGTTGCATCTGAAAGTAGAAAGTCGCCCGATTACAACGGTTTGCGTACTTTTCCCCTAGGCCGTTGTAGTTATTCGTTTCGAGCATGAGAACTGCGAAAATTTTGGGTTTCTCAAGCGTTGCTTACCTCCAAACTGCCATATCTCGCGAACGGATTGACCAATCCGCAAAATTTCTGTTGCATCTGAAAGTAGAAACTCGCCCGATTACAACGGTATGCGTACTTTTCCCCTAGGCCGTTCTAGTTATTCGTTTCGAGCATCAGAACTGCAAAAATGTTGAGTTTCTCATGCGTTTCTTACCTACAAACTGCCATATCTCGCGAACGGATTGACCAATCCGCAAAATTTCTGTTGCATCTGAAAGTAGAGAGTCGCCCGATTACAACGGTTTGCGTACTTTTCCCCTAGACCGTTCTAGTTATGCTTGTCGAGCATCAGAACTGCGATAATTTTTAGTTTCTCAAGCGTTTCTTACCTCCAAACTGCCATATCTCGCGAACGGATTGACCATTCCGCAAAATTTCTGTTGCATCTGAAAGTAGAAACTCGCCCGATTACAACGGTATGCGTACTTATCCCCTAGGCCGTTCTGGTTATTCGTTTCGAGCATCAGAACTGCGAAAATTTTGAGTTTCTCAAGCGTTTCTTACCTCCAAACTGCCATATCTCGCGAACGGATTGACCAATCCGCTAAATTTCTGTTGCATCTGAAAGTAGAAACTCGCCCGATTACAATGGTATGCGTACTTTTCCCCTAGGCCGTTCTAGTTATTCGTTTCGAGCATGAGAACTGCGAAAATTTTGGGTTTCCCAAGCGTTTCTTACCTCCAAACTGCCATATCTCGCGAACGGATTGACCAACCCGCAAAATTTCTGTTGCATCTGAAAGTAGAAACTCGCCCGATTACAACGGTATGCTACTTTTCCCCTAGGCCGTTCTGGTTATTCGTTTCGAGCATCAGAACTGTGAAAATTTTGAGTTTCTCAACCGTTTCTTACCTCCAAACTGCCATATCTCGCGAACGGATTGACCAATCCGCAAAATTTCTGTTGCATCTGAAAGTAGAAACTCGCCCGATTACAACGGTATGCGTACTTTTCCCCTAGTCCGTTCTAGTTATTCGTTTCGAGCATCAGAACTGTGAAAATTTTGAGTTTCTCAAGCGTTTCTTACCTCCAAACTGCCATATCTCGCGAACGGATTGACCAATCCGCAAAATTTCTGTTGCATCTGAAAGTAGAAACTCGCCCGATTACAACGGTATGCGTACTTTTCCCCTAGGCCGTTCTAGTTATTCGTTTCGAGCATCAGAACTGCTAAAATGTTGAGTTTCTCAAGCGTTTCTTACCTACAAACTGCCATATCTCGCGAACGGATTGACCAATCCGCAAAATTTCTGTTGCATCTGAAAGTAGAAAGTCGCCCGATTACAACGGTTTGCGTACTTTTCCCCTAGACCGTTCTAGTTATGCTTGTCGAGCATCAGAACTGCGATAATTTTTAGTTTCTCAAGCGTTTCTTACCTCCAAACTGCCATATCTCGCGAACGGATTGACCAATCCGCAAAATTTCTGTTGCATCTGAAAGTAGAAACTCGCCCGATTACAACGGTATGCGTACTTATCCCCTAGGCCGTTCTGGTTATTCGTTTCGAGCATCAGAACTGCGAAAATTTTGAGTTTCTCAAGCGTTTCTTACCTCCAAACTGCCATATCTCGCGAAAGGATTGACCAATCCGCTAAATTTCTGTTGCATCTGAAAGTAGAAACTCGCCCGATTACAATGGTATGCGTACTTTTCCCCTAGGCCGTTCTAGTTATTCGTTTCGAGCATGAGAACTGCGAAAATTTTGGGTTTCCCAAGCGTTTCTTACCTCCAAACTGCCATATCTCGCGAACGGATTGACCAACCCGCAAAATTTCTGTTGCATCTGAAAGTAGAAACTCGCCCGATTACAACGGTATGCTACTTTTCCCCTAGGCCGTTCTGGTTATTCGTTTCGAGCATCAGAACTGTGAAAATTTTGAGTTTCTCAACCGTTTCTTACCTCCAAACTGCCATATCTCGCGAACGGATTGACCAATCCGCAAAATTTCTGTTGCATCTGAAAGTAGAAACTCGCCCGATTACAACGGTATGCGTACTTTTCCCCTAGTCCGTTCTAGTTATTCGTTTCGAGCATCAGAACTGTGAAAATTTTGAGTTTCTCAAGCGTTTCTTACCTCCAAACTGCCATATCTCGCGAACGGATTGACCAATCCGCAAAATTTCTGTTGCATCTGAAAGTAGAAACTCGCCCGATTACAACGGTATGCGTACTTTTCCCCTAGGCCGTTCTAGTTATTCGTTTCGAGCATCAGAACTGCTAAAATGTTGAGTTTCTCAAGCGTTTCTTACCTACAAACTGCCATATCTCGCGAACGGATTGACCAATCCGCAAAATTTCTGTTGCATCTGAAAGTAGAAACTCGCCCGATTACAACGGTATGCGTACTTTTCCCCTAGTCCGTTCTAGTTATTCGTTTCGAGCATCAGAACTGCGAAAATTTTGAGTTTCTCAAGCGTTTCTTACCTCCAAACTGCCATATCTCGCGAACGGATTGACCAATCTGCAAAATTTCTGTTGCATCTGAAAGTAGAAACTCGCCCGATTACAACGGTATGCGTACTTTTCCCCTAGGCCGTTCTAGTTATGCTTGTCGAGCATCAGAACTGCGAAAATTTTGAGTTTCTCAAGCGTTTCTTACCTCCAAACTGCCATATCTCGCGAACGGATTGACCAATCCGCAAAATTTCTGTTGCATCTGAAAGTAGAATCTCGCCCGATTACAACGGTATGCGTACTTTTCTCCTAGTCCGTTCTAGTTATTCGTTCCGAGCATCAGAACTGCGAAAATTTTGAGTTTCTCAAGCGTTTCTTACCTCCAAACTGCCATATCTCGCGAACGGATTGACCAATCCGCAAAATTTCTGTTGCATCTGAAAGTAGAAACTCGCCCGATTACAACGGTATGCGTACTTTTCCCCTAGGCCGTTCTAGTTATTCGTTTCGAGCATCAGAACTGCGAAAATTTTGAGTTTCTCAAACGTTTCTTACCTCCAAACTGCCATATCTCGCGAACGGATTAACCGATCCGCAAAATTTCTGTTGCACCTGAAAGTAGAAACTCGCCCGATTACAACGGTATGCGTACTTTTCCCCTAGGCCGTTCTAGTTATTCGTTTCGAGCATCAGAACTGCAAAAATGTTGAGTTTCTCAAGCGTTTCTTACCTACAAACTGCCATATCTCACGAACGGATTGACCAATCCGCAAAATTTCTGTTGCATCTGAAAGTAGAAAGTCGCCCGATTACAACGGTTTGCGTACTTTTCCCCTAGGCCGTTTAAGTTATTCGTTTCGAGCATGAGAACTGCGAAAATTTTGGGTTTCTCAAGCGTTGCTTACCTCCAAACTGCCATATCTCGCGAACGGATTGACCAATCCGCAAAATTTCTGTTGCATCTGAAAGTAGAAACTCGCCCGATTACAACGGTATGCGTACTTTTCCCCTAGGCCGTTCTAGTTATTCGTTTCGAGCATCAGAACTGCGAAAATGTTGAGTTTCTCATGCGTTTCTTACCTACAAACTGCCATATTTCGCGAACGGATTGACCAATCCGCAAAATTTCTGTTGCATCTGAAAGTAGAAAGTCGCCCGATTACAACGGTTTGCGTACTTTTCCCCTAGACCGTCCTAGTTATGCTTGTCGAGCATCAGAACTGCGATAATTTTTAGTTTCTCAAGCGTTTCTTACCTCCAAACTGCGATATCTCGCGAACGGATTGACCAATCCGCAAAATTTCTGTTGCATCTGAAAGTAGAAACTCGCCCGATTACAACGGTATGCGTACTTATCCCCTAGGCCGTTCTGGTTATTCGTTTCGAGCATCAGAACTGCGAAAATTTTGAGTTTCTCAAGCGTTTCTTACCTCCAAACTGCCATATCTCGCGAACGGATTGACCAATCCGCTAAATTTCTGTTGCATCTGAAAGTAGAAACTCGCCCGATTACAACGGTATGCGTACTTTTCCCCTAGGCCGTTCGTGTTATTCGTTTCGAGCATGAGAACTGCGAAAATTTTGGGTTTCCCAAGCGTTTCTTACCTCCAAACTGCCATATCTCGCGAACGGATTGACCAACCCGCAAAATTTCTGTTGCATCTGAAAGTAGAAACTCGCCCGATTACAACGGTATGCTACTTTTCCCCTAGGCCGTTCTGGTTATTCGTTTCGAGCATCAGAACTGTGAAAATTTTGAGTTTCTCAACCGTTTCTTACCTCCAAACTGCCATATCTCGCGAACGGATTGACCAATCCGCAAAATTTCTGTTGCATCTGAAAGTAGAAACTCGCCCGATTACAACGGTATGCGTACTTTTCCCCTAGTCCGTTATAGTTATTCGTTTCGAGCATCAGAACTGTGAAAATTTTGAGTTTCTCAAGCGTTTCTTACCTCCAAACTGCCATATCTCGCGAACGGATTGACCAATCCGCAAAATTTCTGTTGCATCTGAAAGTAGAAACTCGCCCGATTACAACGGTATGCGTACTTTTCCCCTAGGCCGTTCTAGTTATTCGTTTCGAGCATCAGAACTGCTAAAATGTTGAGTTTCTCAAGCGTTTCTTACCTACAAACTGCCATATCTCGCGAACGGATTGACCAATCCGCAAAATTTCTGTTGCATCTGAAAGTAGAAACTCGCCCGATTACAACGGTATGCGTACTTTTCCCCTAGGCCGTTCTAGTTATTCGTTTCGAGCATCAGAACTGCGAAAATTTTGAGTTTCTCAAGCGTTTCTTACCTCCAAACTGCCATATCTCGCGAACGGATTGACCGATCCGCAAAATTTCTGTTGCATCTGAAAGTAGAAACTCGCCCGATTGCAACGGTATGCGTACTTTTCCCCTAGTCCGTTCTAGTTATTCGTTTCGAGCATCAGAACTGCGAAAATTTTGAGTTTCTCAAGCGTTTCTTACCTCCAAACTGCCATATCTCGCGAACGGATTGACTAATCCGCAAAATTTCTGTTGCATCTGAAAGTAGAAACTCGCCCGATTACAACGGTATGCGTACTTTTCCCCTAGACCGTTCTAGTTATGCTTGTCGAGCATCAGAACTGCTAAAATTTTGAGTTTCTCAAGCGTTTCTTACCTCCAAACTGCCATACCTCGCGAACGGATTGACCAATCCGAAAAATTTCTGTTGCATCTGAAAGTAGAAACTCGCCCGATTACAACGGTATGCGTACTTTTCCCCTAGGCCGTTCTGGTTATTCGTTTCGAGCATCAGAACTGCGAAAATTTTGAGTTTCTCAAGCGTTTCTTACCTCCAAACTGCCATATCTCGCGAACGGATTGACCAATCCGCAAAATTTCTGTTGCATCTGAAAGTAGAAACACGCCCGATTACAGCGGTATGCGTACTTATCCCCTAGGCCGTTCTGGTTATTCGTTTCGAGCATCAGAACTGCGAAAATTTTGAGTTTCTCAAGCGTTTCTTACCTCCAAACTGCCATATCTCGCGAACGGATTGACCAATCCGCAAAATTTCTGTTGCATCTGAAAGTAGAAACTCGCCCGATTACAACGGTATGCGTACTTTTCCCCTAGGCCGTTCTAGTTATTCGTTTCGAGCATCAGAACTGCGAAAATTTTGAGTTTCTCAAACGTTTCTTACCTCCAAACTGCCATATCTCGCGAACGGATTAACCGATCCGCAAAATTTCTGTTGCACCTGAAAGTAGAAACTCGCCCGAATACAACGGTATGCGTACTTTTCCCCTAGGCCGTTCTAGTTATTCGTTTCGAGCATCAGAACTGCAAAAATGTTGAGTTTCTCAAGCGTTTCTTACCTACAAACTGCCATATCTCGCGAACGGATTGACCAATCCGCAAAATTTCTGTTGCATCTGAAAGTAGAAAGTCGCCCGATTACAACGGTTTGCGTACTTTTCCCCTAGACCGTTCTATTTATGCTTGTCGAGCATCAGAACTGCGAAAATTTTGAGTTTCTCAAGCGTTTCTTACCAGCAAACTGCCATATCTCGCGAACGGATTGACCAATCCGCAAAATTTCTGTTGCATCTGAAAGTAGAAACTCGCCCGATTACAACGGTATGCGTACTTTTCCCCTAGGCCGTTCTAGTTATTCGTTTCGAGCATCAGAACTGCAAAAATGTTGAGTTTCTCAAGCGTTACTTACCTACAAACTGCCATATTTCGCGAACGTATTGACTAATCCGCAAAATTTCTGTTGCATCTGACAGTAGAAACTCGCCCGATTACAACGGTGTGCGTACTTTTCCCCTAGGCCGTTCTAGTTATTCGTTTCGAGCATCAGAACTGCGAAAATTTTGAGTTTCTCAAGCGTTTCTTACCTCCAAACTGCCATATCTCGCGAACGGATTGACCAATCCGCTAAATTTCTGTTGCATCTGAAAGTAGAAACTCGCCCGATTACAACGGTATGCGTACTTTTCCCCTAGGCCGTTCGTGTTATTCGTTTCGAGCATGAGAACTGCGAAAATTTTGGGTTTCCCAAGCGTTTCTTACCTCCAAACTGCCATATCTCGCGAACGGATTGACCAACCCGCAAAATTTCTGTTGCATCTGAAAGTAGAAACTCGCCCGATTACAACGGTATGCTACTTTTCCCCTAGGCCGTTCTGGTTATTCGTTTCGAGCATCAGAACTGTGAAAATTTTGAGTTTCTCAACCGTTTCTTACCTCCAAACTGCCATATCTCGCGAACGGATTGACCAATCCGCAAAATTTCTGTTGCATCTGAAAGTAGAAACTCGCCCGATTACAACGGTATGCGTACTTTTCCCCTAGTCCGTTATAGTTATTCGTTTCGAGCATCAGAACTGTGAAAATTTTGAGTTTCTCAAGCGTTTCTTACCTCCAAACTGCCATATCTCGCGAACGGATTGACCAATCCGCAAAATTTCTGTTGCATCTGAAAGTAGAAACTCGCCCGATTACAACGGTATGCGTACTTTTCCCCTAGGCCGTTCTAGTTATTCGTTTCGAGCATCAGAACTGCTAAAATGTTGAGTTTCTCAAGCGTTTCTTACCTACAAACTGCCATATCTCGCGAACGGATTGACCAATCCGCAAAATTTCTGTTGCATCTGAAAGTAGAAACTCGCCCGATTACAACGGTATGCGTACTTTTCCCCTAGGCCGTTCTAGTTATTCGTTTCGAGCATCAGAACTGCGAAAATTTTGAGTTTCTCAAGCGTTTCTTACCTCCAAACTGCCATATCTCGCGAACGGATTGACCGATCCGCAAAATTTCTGTTGCATCTGAAAGTAGAAACTCGCCCGATTGCAACGGTATGCGTACTTTTCCCCTAGTCCGTTCTAGTTATTCGTTTCGAGCATCAGAACTGCGAAAATTTTGAGTTTCTCAAGCGTTTCTTACCTCCAAACTGCCATATCTCGCGAACGGATTGACTAATCCGCAAAATTTCTGTTGCATCTGAAAGTAGAAACTCGCCCGATTACAACGGTATGCGTACTTTTCCCCTAGACCGTTCTAGTTATGCTTGTCGAGCATCAGAACTGCTAAAATTTTGAGTTTCTCAAGCGTTTCTTACCTCCAAACTGCCATACCTCGCGAACGGATTGACCAATCCGAAAAATTTCTGTTGCATCTGAAAGTAGAAACTCGCCCGATTACAACGGTATGCGTACTTTTCCCCTAGGCCGTTCTGGTTATTCGTTTCGAGCATCAGAACTGCGAAAATTTTGAGTTTCTCAAGCGTTTCTTACCTCCAAACTGCCATATCTCGCGAACGGATTGACCAATCCGCAAAATTTCTGTTGCATCTGAAAGTAGAAACACGCCCGATTACAGCGGTATGCGTACTTATCCCCTAGGCCGTTCTGGTTATTCGTTTCGAGCATCAGAACTGCGAAATTTTGAGTTTCTCAAGCGTTTCTTACCTCCAAACTGCCATATCTCGCGAACGGATTGACCAATCCGCAAAATTTCTGTTGCATCTGAAAGTAGAAACTCGCCCGATTACAACGGTATGCGTACTTTTCCCCTAGGCCGTTCTAGTTATTCGTTTCGAGCATCAGAACTGCGAAAATTTTGAGTTTCTCAAACGTTTCTTACCTCCAAACTGCCATATCTCGCGAACGGATTAACCGATCCGCAAAATTTCTGTTGCACCTGAAAGTAGAAACTCGCCGAATACAACGGTATGCGTACTTTTCCCCTAGGCCGTTCTAGTTATTCGTTTCGAGCATCAGAACTGCAAAAATGTTGAGTTTCTCAAGCGTTTCTTACCTACAAACTGCCATATCTCGCGAACGGATTGACCAATCCGCAAAATTTCTGTTGCATCTGAAAGTAGAAAGTCGCCCGATTACAACGGTTTGCGTACTTTTCCCCTAGACCGTTCTATTTATGCTTGTCGAGCATCAGAACTGCGAAAATTTTGAGTTTCTCAAGCGTTTC
Source organism: Ptiloglossa arizonensis (assembly GCF_051014685.1). Lineage (NCBI taxonomy): Eukaryota > Metazoa > Arthropoda > Insecta > Hymenoptera > Colletidae > Ptiloglossa > Ptiloglossa arizonensis. Next base: position 785,738 of record NW_027478498.1, read on the forward strand.
TTACCAGCAAACTGCCATATCTCGCGAACGGATTGACCAATCCGCAAAATTTCTGTTGCATCTGAAAGTAGAAACTCGCCCGATTACAACGGTATGCGTACTTTTCCCCTAGGCCGTTCTAGTTATTCGTTTCGAGCATCAGAACTGCAAAAATGTTGAGTTTCTCAAGCGTTACTTACCTACAAACTGCCATATTTCGCGAACGTATTGACTAATCCGCAAAATTTCTGTTGCATCTGACAGTAGAAACTCGCCCGATTACAACGGTGTGCGTACTTTTCCCCTAGGCCGTTCTAGTTATTCGTTTCGAGCATCAGAACTGCGAAAATTTTGAGTTTCTCAAGCGTTTCTTACCTCCAAACTGCCATATCTCGCGAACGGATTGACCAATCCGCTAAATTTCTGTTGCATCTGAAAGTAGAAACTCGCCCGATTACAACGGTATGCGTACTTTTCCCCTAGGCCGTTCGTGTTATTCGTTTCGAGCATGAGAACTGCGAAAATTTTGGGTTTCCCAAGCGTTTCTTACCTCCAAACTGCCATATCTCGCGAACGGATTGACCAACCCGCAAAATTTCTGTTGCATCTGAAAGTAGAAACTCGCCCGATTACAACGGTATGCTACTTTTCCCCTAGGCCGTTCTGGTTATTCGTTTCGAGCATCAGAACTGTGAAAATTTTGAGTTTCTCAACCGTTTCTTACCTCCAAACTGCCATATCTCGCGAACGGATTGACCAATCCGCAAAATTTCTGTTGCATCTGAAAGTAGAAACTCGCCCGATTACAACGGTATGCGTACTTTTCCCCTAGTCCGTTATAGTTATTCGTTTCGAGCATCAGAACTGTGAAAATTTTGAGTTTCTCAAGCGTTTCTTACCTCCAAACTGCCATATCTCGCGAACGGATTGACCAATCCGCAAAATTTCTGTTGCATCTGAAAGTAGAAACTCGCCCGATTACAACGGTATGCGTACTTTTCCCCTAGGCCGTTCTAGTTATTCGTTTCGAGCATCAGAACTGCTAAAATGTTGAGTTTCTCAAGCGTTTCTTACCTACAAACTGCCATATCTCGCGAACGGATTGACCAATCCGCAAAATTTCTGTTGCATCTGAAAGTAGAAACTCGCCCGATTACAACGGTATGCGTACTTTTCCCCTAGGCCGTTCTAGTTATTCGTTTCGAGCATCAGAACTGCGAAAATTTTGAGTTTCTCAAGCGTTTCTTACCTCCAAACTGCCATATCTCGCGAACGGATTGACCGATCCGCAAAATTTCTGTTGCATCTGAAAGTAGAAACTCGCCCGATTGCAACGGTATGCGTACTTTTCCCCTAGTCCGTTCTAGTTATTCGTTTCGAGCATCAGAACTGCGAAAATTTTGAGTTTCTCAAGCGTTTCTTACCTCCAAACTGCCATATCTCGCGAACGGATTGACTAATCCGCAAAATTTCTGTTGCATCTGAAAGTAGAAACTCGCCCGATTACAACGGTATGCGTACTTTTCCCCTAGACCGTTCTAGTTATGCTTGTCGAGCATCAGAACTGCTAAAATTTTGAGTTTCTCAAGCGTTTCTTACCTCCAAACTGCCATACCTCGCGAACGGATTGACCAATCCGAAAAATTTCTGTTGCATCTGAAAGTAGAAACTCGCCCGATTACAACGGTATGCGTACTTTTCCCCTAGGCCGTTCTGGTTATTCGTTTCGAGCATCAGAACTGCGAAAATTTTGAGTTTCTCAAGCGTTTCTTACCTCCAAACTGCCATATCTCGCGAACGGATTGACCAATCCGCAAAATTTCTGTTGCATCTGAAAGTAGAAACACGCCCGATTACAGCGGTATGCGTACTTATCCCCTAGGCCGTTCTGGTTATTCGTTTCGAGCATCAGAACTGCGAAAATTTTGAGTTTCTCAAGCGTTTCTTACCTCCAAACTGCCATATCTCGCGAACGGATTGACCAATCCGCAAAATTTCTGTTGCATCTGAAAGTAGAAACTCGCCCGATTACAACGGTATGCGTACTTTTCCCCTAGGCCGTTCTAGTTATTCGTTTCGAGCATCAGAACTGCGAAAATTTTGAGTTTCTCAAACGTTTCTTACCTCCAAACTGCCATATCTCGCGAACGGATTAACCGATCCGCAAAATTTCTGTTGCACCTGAAAGTAGAAACTCGCCCGAATACAACGGTATGCGTACTTTTCCCCTAGGCCGTTCTAGTTATTCGTTTCGAGCATCAGAACTGCAAAAATGTTGAGTTTCTCAAGCGTTTCTTACCTACAAACTGCCATATCTCGCGAACGGATTGACCAATCCGCAAAATTTCTGTTGCATCTGAAAGTAGAAAGTCGCCCGATTACAACGGTTTGCGTACTTTTCCCCTAGACCGTTCTATTTATGCTTGTCGAGCATCAGAACTGCGAAAATTTTGAGTTTCTCAAGCGTTTCTTACCAGCAAACTGCCATATCTCGCGAACGGATTGACCAATCCGCAAAATTTCTGTTGCATCTGAAAGTAGAAACTCGCCCGATTACAACGGTATGCGTACTTTTCCCCTAGGCCGTTCTAGTTATTCGTTTCGAGCATCAGAACTGCAAAAATGTTGAGTTTCTCAAGCGTTACTTACCTACAAACTGCCATATTTCGCGAACGTATTGACTAATCCGCAAAATTTCTGTTGCATCTGACAGTAGAAACTCGCCCGATTACAACGGTGTGCGTACTTTTCCCCTAGGCCGTTCTAGTTATTCGTTTCGAGCATCAGAACTGCGAAAATTTTGAGTTTCTCAAGCGTTTCTTACCTCCAAACTGCCATATCTCGCGAACGGATTGACCAATCCGCTAAATTTCTGTTGCATCTGAAAGTAGAAACTCGCCCGATTACAACGGTATGCGTACTTTTCCCCTAGGCCGTTCGTGTTATTCGTTTCGAGCATGAGAACTGCGAAAATTTTGGGTTTCCCAAGCGTTTCTTACCTCCAAACTGCCATATCTCGCGAACGGATTGACCAACCCGCAAAATTTCTGTTGCATCTGAAAGTAGAAACTCGCCCGATTACAACGGTATGCTACTTTTCCCCTAGGCCGTTCTGGTTATTCGTTTCGAGCATCAGAACTGTGAAAATTTTGAGTTTCTCAACCGTTTCTTACCTCCAAACTGCCATATCTCGCGAACGGATTGACCAATCCGCAAAATTTCTGTTGCATCTGAAAGTAGAAACTCGCCCGATTACAACGGTATGCGTACTTTTCCCCTAGTCCGTTATAGTTATTCGTTTCGAGCATCAGAACTGTGAAAATTTTGAGTTTCTCAAGCGTTTCTTACCTCCAAACTGCCATATCTCGCGAACGGATTGACCAATCCGCAAAATTTCTGTTGCATCTGAAAGTAGAAACTCGCCCGATTACAACGGTATGCGTACTTTTCCCCTAGGCCGTTCTAGTTATTCGTTTCGAGCATCAGAACTGCTAAAATGTTGAGTTTCTCAAGCGTTTCTTACCTACAAACTGCCATATCTCGCGAACGGATTGACCAATCCGCAAAATTTCTGTTGCATCTGAAAGTAGAAACTCGCCCGATTACAACGGTATGCGTACTTATCCCCTAGGCCGTTCTGGTTATTCGTTTCGAGCATCAGAACTGCGAAAATTTGAGTTTCTCAAGCGTTTCTTACCTCCAAACTGCCATATCTCGCGAACGGATTGACCAATCCGCAAAATTTCTGTTGCATCTGAAAGTAGAAACTCGCCCGATTACAACGGTATGCGTACTTTTCCCCTAGGCCGTTCTAGTTATTCGTTTCGAGCATCAGAACTGCGAAAATTTTGAGTTTCTCAAACGTTTCTTACCTCCAAACTGCCATATCTCGCGAACGGATTAACCGATCCGCAAAATTTCTGTTGCACCTGAAAGTAGAAACTCGCCCGAATACAACGGTATGCGTACTTTTCCCCTAGGCCGTTCTAGTTATTCGTTTCGAGCATCAGAACTGCAAAAATGTTGAGTTTCTCAAGCGTTTCTTACCTACAAACTGCCATATCTCGCGAACGGATTGACCAATCCGCAAAATTTCTGTTGCATCTGAAAGTAGAAAGTCGCCCGATTACAACGGTTTGCGTACTTTTCCCCTAGACCGTTCTATTTATGCTTGTCGAGCATCAGAACTGCGAAAATTTTGAGTTTCTCAAGCGTTTCTTACCAGCAAACTGCCATATCTCGCGAACGGATTGACCAATCCGCAAAATTTCTGTTGCATCTGAAAGTAGAAACTCGCCCGATTACAACGGTATGCGTACTTTTCCCCTAGGCCGTTCTAGTTATTCGTTTCGAGCATCAGAACTGCAAAAATGTTGAGTTTCTCAAGCGTTACTTACCTACAAACTGCCATATTTCGCGAACGTATTGACTAATCCGCAAAATTTCTGTTGCATCTGACAGTAGAAACTCGCCCGATTACAACGGTGTGCGTACTTTTCCCCTAGGCCGTTCTAGTTATTCGTTTCGAGCATCAGAACTGCGAAAATTTTGAGTTTCTCAAGCGTTTCTTACCTCCAAACTGCCATATCTCGCGAACGGATTGACCAATCCGCTAAATTTCTGTTGCATCTGAAAGTAGAAACTCGCCCGATTACAACGGTATGCGTACTTTTCCCCTAGGCCGTTCGTGTTATTCGTTTCGAGCATGAGAACTGCGAAAATTTTGGGTTTCCCAAGCGTTTCTTACCTCCAAACTGCCATATCTCGCGAACGGATTGACCAACCCGCAAAATTTCTGTTGCATCTGAAAGTAGAAACTCGCCCGATTACAACGGTATGCTACTTTTCCCCTAGGCCGTTCTGGTTATTCGTTTCGAGCATCAGAACTGTGAAAATTTTGAGTTTCTCAACCGTTTCTTACCTCCAAACTGCCATATCTCGCGAACGGATTGACCAATCCGCAAAATTTCTGTTGCATCTGAAAGTAGAAACTCGCCCGATTACAACGGTATGCGTACTTTTCCCCTAGTCCGTTATAGTTATTCGTTTCGAGCATCAGAACTGTGAAAATTTTGAGTTTCTCAAGCGTTTCTTACCTCCAAACTGCCATATCTCGCGAACGGATTGACCAATCCGCAAAATTTCTGTTGCATCTGAAAGTAGAAACTCGCCCGATTACAACGGTATGCGTACTTTTCCCCTAGGCCGTTCTAGTTATTCGTTTCGAGCATCAGAACTGCTAAAATGTTGAGTTTCTCAAGCGTTTCTTACCTACAAACTGCCATATCTCGCGAACGGATTGACCAATCCGCAAAATTTCTGTTGCATCTGAAAGTAGAAACTCGCCCGATTACAACGGTATGCGTACTTTTCCCCTAGGCCGTTCTAGTTATTCGTTTCGAGCATCAGAACTGCGAAAATTTTGAGTTTCTCAAGCGTTTCTTACCTCCAAACTGCCATATCTCGCGAACGGATTGACCGATCCGCAAAATTTCTGTTGCATCTGAAAGTAGAAACTCGCCCGATTGCAACGGTATGCGTACTTTTCCCCTAGTCCGTTCTAGTTATTCGTTTCGAGCATCAGAACTGCGAAAATTTTGAGTTTCTCAAGCGTTTCTTACCTCCAAACTGCCATATCTCGCGAACGGATTGACTAATCCGCAAAATTTCTGTTGCATCTGAAAGTAGAAACTCGCCCGATTACAACGGTATGCGTACTTTTCCCCTAGACCGTTCTAGTTATGCTTGTCGAGCATCAGAACTGCTAAAATTTTGAGTTTCTCAAGCGTTTCTTACCTCCAAACTGCCATACCTCGCGAACGGATTGACCAATCCGAAAAATTTCTGTTGCATCTGAAAGTAGAAACTCGCCCGATTACAACGGTATGCGTACTTTTCCCCTAGGCCGTTCTGGTTATTCGTTTCGAGCATCAGAACTGCGAAAATTTTGAGTTTCTCAAGCGTTTCTTACCTCCAAACTGCCATATCTCGCGAACGGATTGACCAATCCGCAAAATTTCTGTTGCATCTGAAAGTAGAAACACGCCCGATTACAGCGGTATGCGTACTTATCCCCTAGGCCGTTCTGGTTATTCGTTTCGAGCATCAGAACTGCGAAAATTTTGAGTTTCTCAAGCGTTTCTTACCTCCAAACTGCCATATCTCGCGAACGGATTGACCAATCCGCAAAATTTCTGTTGCATCTGAAAGTAGAAACTCGCCCGATTACAACGGTATGCGTACTTTTCCCCTAGGCCGTTCTAGTTATTCGTTTCGAGCATCAGAACTGCGAAAATTTTGAGTTTCTCAAACGTTTCTTACCTCCAAACTGCCATATCTCGCGAACGGATTAACCGATCCGCAAAATTTCTGTTGCACCTGAAAGTAGAAACTCGCCCGAATACAACGGTATGCGTACTTTTCCCCTAGGCCGTTCTAGTTATTCGTTTCGAGCATCAGAACTGCAAAAATGTTGAGTTTCTCAAGCGTTTCTTACCTACAAACTGCCATATCTCGCGAACGGATTGACCAATCCGCAAAATTTCTGTTGCATCTGAAAGTAGAAAGTCGCCCGATTACAACGGTTTGCGTACTTTTCCCCTAGACCGTTCTATTTATGCTTGTCGAGCATCAGAACTGCGAAAATTTTGAGTTTCTCAAGCGTTTCTTACCAGCAAACTGCCATATCTCGCGAACGGATTGACCAATCCGCAAAATTTCTGTTGCATCTGAAAGTAGAAACTCGCCCGATTACAACGGTATGCGTACTTTTCCCCTAGGCCGTTCTAGTTATTCGTTTCGAGCATCAGAACTGCAAAAATGTTGAGTTTCTCAAGCGTTACTTACCTACAAACTGCCATATTTCGCGAACGTATTGACTAATCCGCAAAATTTCTGTTGCATCTGGCAGTAGAAACTCGCCCGATTACAACGGTGTGCGTACTTTTCCCCTAGGCCGTTCTAGTTATTCGTTTCGAGCATCAGAACTGCGAAAATTTTGAGTTTCTCAAGCGTTTCTTACCTCCAAACTGCCATATCTCGCGAACGGATTGACCAATCTGCAAAATTTCTGTTGCATCTGAAAGTAGAAACTCGCCCGATTACAACGGTATGCGTACTTTTCCCCTAGGCCGTTCTAGTTATTCGTTTCGAGCATCAGAACTGCAAAAATGTTGAGTTTCTCAAGCGTTTCTTACCTACAATCTGCCATATCTCGCGAACGGATTGACCAATCCGCAAAATTTCTGTTGCATCTGAATGTAGAAAGTCGCCCGATTACAACGGTTTGCGTACTTTTCCCCTAGACCGTTCTAGTTATGCTTGTCGAGCATCAGAACTGCTAAAATTTTGAGTTTCTCAAGCGTTTCTTACCTCCAAACTGCCATATATCGCGAACGTATTGACTAATCCGCAAAATTTCTGTTGCATCTGACAGTAGAAACTCGCCCGATTACAACGGTTTGCGTACTTATCCCCTAGGCCGTTGTAGTTATTCGTTTCGAGCATCAGAACTGCGAAAATTTTGAGTTTCTCAAGCGTTTCTTACCTCCAAACTGCCATATCTCGCGAACGGATTGACCAATCCGCAAAATTTCTGTTGCATCTGAAAGTAGAAAGTCGCCCGATTACAACGGTATGCGTACTTTTCCCCTAGTCCGTTCTAGTTATTCGTTTCGAGCATCAGAACTGCGAAAATTTTGAGTTTCTCAAACGTTTCTTACCTCCAAACTGCCATATCTCGCGAACGGATTGACCAATCCGCAAAATTTCTGTTGCATCTGAAAGTAGAATCTCGCCCGATTACAAAGGTATGCGTACTTTTCTCCTAGTCCGTCCTAGTTATTCGTTCCGAGCATCAGAACTGCGAAAATTTTGAGTTTCTCAAGCGTTTCTTACCTCCAAACTGCCATATCTCGCGAACGGATTGACCAATCCGCAAAATTTCTGTTGCATCTGAAAGTAGAAACTCGCCCGATTACAACGGTATGCGTACTTTTCCCCTAGTCCGTTCTAGTTATTCGTTTCGAACATCAGAACTGCGAAAATTTTGAGTTTCTCAAACGTTTCTTACCTCCAAACTGCCATATCTCGCGAACGGATTGACCAATCTGCAAAATTTCTGTTGCATCTGAAAGTAGAAACTCGCCCGATTACAACGGTATGCGTACTTCTCCCCTAGGCCGTTCTAGTTATGCTTGTCGAGCATCAGAACTGCGAAAATTTTGAGTTTCTCAAGCGTTTCTTACCTCCAAACTGCCATATCTCGCGAACGGATTGACCAATCCGCAAAATTTCTGTTGCATCTGAAAGTAGAAACTCGCCCGATTACAACGGTATGCGTACTTTTCCCCTAGGCCGTTCTAGTTATTCGTTTCGAGCATCAGAACTGCTAAAATGTTGAGTTTCTCAAGCGTTTCTTACCTACAAACTGCCATATCTCGCGAACGGATTGACCAATCCGCAAAATTTCTGTTGCATCTGAAAGTAGAAACTCGCCCGATTACAACGGTATGCGTACTTTTCCCCTAGTCCGTTCTAGTTATTCGTTTCGAGCATCAGAACTGCGAAAATTTTGAGTTTCTCAAGCGTTTCTTACCTCCAAACTGCCATATCTCGCGAACGGATTGACCAATCTGCAAAATTTCTGTTGCATCTGAAAGTAGAAACTCGCCCGATTACAACGGTATGCGTACTTTTCCCCTAGGCCGTTCTAGTTATGCTTGTCGAGCATCAGAACTGCGAAAATTTTGAGTTTCTCAAGCGTTTCTTACCTCCAAACTGCCATATCTCGCGAACGGATTGACCAATCCGCAAAATTTCTGTTGCATCTGAAAGTAGAATCTCGCCCGATTACAACGGTATGCGTACTTTTCTCCTAGTCCGTTCTAGTTATTCGTTCCGAGCATCAGAACTGCGAAAATTTTGAGTTTCTCAAGCGTTTCTTACCTCCAAACTGCCATATCTCGCGAACGGATTGACCAATCCGCAAAATTTCTGTTGCATCTGAAAGTAGAAACTCGCCCGATTACAACGGTATGCGTACTTTTCCCCTAGTCCGTTCTAGTTATTCGTTTCGAGCATCAGAACTGCGAAAATTTTGAGTTTCTCAAGCGTTTCTTACCTCCAAACTGCCATATCTCGCGAACGGATTGACCAATCTGCAAAATTTCTGTTGCATCTGAAAGTAGAAACTCGCCCGATTACAACGGTATGCGTACTTCTCCCCTAGGCCGTTCTAGTTATGCTTGTCGAGCATCAGAACTGCGAAAATTTTGAGTTTCTCAAGCGTTTCTTACATCCAAATTGCCATATCTCGCGAACGGATTGACCAGTCCGCAAAATTTCTGTTGCATCTGAAAGTAGAAACTCGCCCGATTACAACGGTATGCGTACTTTTCCCCTAGTCCGTTCTAGTTATTCGTTTCGAGCATCAGAACTGCGAAAATTTTGAGTTTCTCAAGCGTTTCTTACCTCCAAACTGCCATATCTCGCGAACGGATTGACCAATCTGCAAAATTTCTGTTGCATCTGAAAGTAGAAACTCGCCCGATTACAACGGTATGCGTACTTTTCCCCTAGGCCGTTCTAGTTATGCTTGTCGAGCATCAGAACTGCGAAAATTTTGAGTTTCTCAAGCGTTTCTTACCTCCAAATTGCCATATCTCGCGAACGGATTGACCAGTCCGCAAAATTTCTGTTGCATCTGAAAGTAGAAACTCGCCCGATTACAACGGTATGCGTACTTTTCCCCTAGGCCGTTGTAGTTATTCGTTTCGAGCATGAGAACTGCGAAAATTTTGGGTTTCTCAAGCGTTGCTTACCTCCAAACTGCCATATCTCGCGAACGGAATGACCAATCCGCAAAATTTCTGTTGCATCTGAAAGTAGAAACTCGCCCGATTACAACGGTATGCGTACTTATCCCCTAGGCCGTTGTAGTTATTCGTTTCGAGCATCAGAACTGCGAAAATTTTGAGTTTCTCAAGCGTTTCTTACCTCCAAACTGCCATATCTCGCGAACGGATTGACCAATCCGCAAAATTTCTGTTGCATCTGAAAGTAGAAACTCGCCCGATTACAACGGTATGCGTACTTTTCCCCTAGACCGTTCTAGTTATGCTTGTCGAGCATCAGAACTGCGAAAATTTTGAGTTTCTCAAGCGTTTCTTTCCTCCAAACTGCCATATCTCGCGCACGGATTGACCAATCCGCAAAGTTTCTGTTGCATCTGAAAGTAGAAACTCGCCCGATTACAACGGTATGCGTACTTTTCCCCTAGACCGTTCTGGTTATTCGTTTCGAGCATTAGAACTGTGAAAATTTTGAGTTTCTCAAGCGTTTCTTACCTCCAAACTGCCATATCTCGCGAACGGATTGACCAATCCGCAAAATTTCTGTTGCATCTGAAAGTAGAAACTCGCCCGATTACAACGGTATGCGTACTTTTCCCCTAGGCCGTTCTAGTTATTCGTTTCGAGCATCAGAACTGCGAAAATTTTGAGTTTCTCAAGCGTTTCTTACCTACAAACTGCCATATCTCGCGAACGGATTGACCAATCCGCAAAATTTCTGTTGCATCTGAAAGTAGAAAGTCGCCCGATTACAACTGTATGCGTACTTTTCCCCTAGCCCGTTCTAGTTAATCGTTTCGAGCAACAGAACTGCGAAAATTTTGAGTTTCTCAAGCGTTGCTTACCTCCAAACTGCCATATCTCGCGAACGGATTGCCCAATCAGCAAAATTTCTGTTGCATCTGAAAGTAGAAACTCGCCCGATTACAACGGTGTGCGTACTTTCCCCCTAGGCCGTTCTTGTTATTCGTTTCGAGCATCAGAACCGCGAAAATTTTGAGTTTCTCAAGCGTTTCTTACATCCAAACCGCCATATCTCGCGAACGGATTGACCAATCCGCAAAATTTCTGTTGCATCTGAAAGTAGAAACTCGCCCGATTACAACGGTATGCGTACTTTTCCCCTAGGCCGTTGTAGTTATTCGTTTCGAGCATGAGAACTGCGAAAATTTTGGGTTTCTCAAGCGTTGCTTACCTCCAAACTGCCATATCTCGCGAACGGAATGACCAATCCGCAAAATTTCTGTTGCATCTGAAAGTAGAAACTCGCCCGATTACAACGGTATGCGTACTTTTCCCCTAGACCGTTCTAGTTATGCTTGTCGAGCATCAGAACTGCGAAAATTTTGAGTTTCTCAAGCGTTTCTTTCCTCCAAACTGCCATATCTCGCGCACGGATTGACCAATCCGCAAAGTTTCTGTTGCATCTGAAAGTAGAAACTCGCCCGATTACAACGGTATGCGTACTTTTCCCCTAGACCGTTCTGGTTATTCGTTTCGAGCATTAGAACTGTGAAAATTTTGAGTTTCTCAAGCGTTTCTTACCTCCAAACTGCCATATCTCGCGAACGGATTGACCAATCCGCAAAATTTCTGTTGCATCTGAAAGTAGAAACTCGCCCGATTACAACGGTATGCGTACTTTTCCCCTAGGCCGTTCTAGTTATTCGTTTCGAGCATCAGAACTGCGAAAATTTTGAGTTTCTCAAGCGTTTCTTACCTACAAACTGCCATATCTCGCGAACGGATTGACCAATCCGCAAAATTTCTGTTGCATCTGAAAGTAGAAAGTCGCCCGATTACAACTGTATGCGTACTTTTCCCCTAGCCCGTTCTAGTTAATCGTTTCGAGCAACAGAACTGCGAAAATTTTGAGTTTCTCAAGCGTTGCTTACCTCCAAACTGCCATATCTCGCGAACGGATTGCCCAATCAGCAAAATTTCTGTTGCATCTGAAAGTAGAAACTCGCCCGATTACAACGGTGTGCGTACTTTTCCCCTAGGCCGTTCTTGTTATTCGTTTCGAGCATCAGAACCGCGAAAATTTTGAGTTTCTCAAGCGTTTCTTACATCCAAACCGCCATATCTCGCGAACGGATTGACCAATCCGCAAAATTTCTGTTGCATCTGAAAGTAGAAACTCGCCCGATTACAACGGTATGCGTACTTTTCCCCTAGGCCGTTGTAGTTATTCGTTTCGAGCATGAGAACTGCGAAAATTTTGGGTTTCTCAAGCGTTGCTTACCTCCAAACTGCCATATCTCGCGAACGGAATGACCAATCCGCAAAATTTCTGTTGCATCTGAAAGTAGAAACTCGCCCGATTACAACGGTATGCGTACTTATCCCCTAGGCCGTTGTAGTTATTCGTTTCGAGCATCAGAACTGCGAAAATTTTGAGTTTCTCAAGCGTTTCTTACCTCCAAACTGCCATATCTCGCGAACGGATTGACCAATCCGCAAAATTTCTGTTGCATCTGAAAGTAGAAACTCGCCCGATTACAACGGTATGCGTACTTTTCCCCTAGGCCGTTCTAGTTATTCGTTTCGAGCATCAGAACTGCGAAAATTTTGAGTTTCTCAAGCGTTTCTTACCTACAAACTGCCATATCTCGCGAACGGATTGACCAATCCGCAAAATTTCTGTTGCATCTGAAAGTAGAAAGTCGCCCGATTACAACTGTATGCGTACTTTTCCCCTAGCCCGTTCTAGTTAATCGTTTCGAGCAACAGAACTGCGAAAATTTTGAGTTTCTCAAGCGTTGCTTACCTCCAAACTGCCATATCTCGCGAACGGATTGCCCAATCAGCAAAATTTCTGTTGCATCTGAAAGTAGAAACTCGCCCGATTACAACGGTGTGCGTACTTTTCCCCTAGGCCGTTCTTGTTATTCGTTTCGAGCATCAGAACCGCGAAAATTTTGAGTTTCTCAAGCGTTTCTTACATCCAAACCGCCATATCTCGCGAACGGATTGACCAATCCGCAAAATTTCTGTTGCATCTGAAAGTAGAAACTCTTCCGATTACAACGGTATGCGTACTTTTCCCCTAGGCCGTTCTAGTTATTCGTTTCGAGCATCAGAACTGCGAAAATTTTGAGTTTCTCAAGCGTTTCTTACCTCCAAACTGCCATATCTCGCGAACGGATTGACCAATCCGCAAAATTTCTGTTGCATCTGAAAGTAGAAACTCGCCCGATTACAACGGTATGCGTACTTTTCCCCTAGCCCGTTCTAGTTATTCGTTTCGAGCAACAGAACTGCGAAAATTTTGAGTTTCTCAAGCGTTGCTTACCTCCAAGCTGCCATATCTCGCGAACGGATTGACCAATCCGCAAAATTTCTGTTGCATCTGAAAGTAGAAACTCGCCCAATTGAAACGGTATGTTTGCTTTTCTCCTGGGCCATTCTAGTTATTCGTTTCGAGCATCAGAACTGTGCAAATTTTGAGTTTCTCAAGCGTTTCTTACTTCCAAACTGCCATATCTCGCGAACGGATTGACCAATCTGCAAAACTTCTGTTGCATCTGAAGGTAGAAACTCGCCCGATTACAACGGTATGCGTACTTTTCCCCTAGGCCGTTCTAGTTATTCGTTTCGAGCATCAGAACTGCGAAAATTTTGAGTTTCTCAAACGTTTCGTACCTCCAAACTGCCATATCTCGCGAACGGATTGACCAATCCGCAAAATTTCTGATGCATCTGAAAGTAGAAACTCGCCCGATTACAACGGTATGCGTACGTTTCCCCTAGGCCGTTCTGGTTATTCGTTTCGAGCATCAGAACTGTGAAAATTTTGAGTTTCTCAACCGTTTCTTACCTCCGGAGTGCCATATCTCGCGAACGGATTGTCCAATCCGCAAAATTTCTGTTGCATCTGAAAGTAGAAATTCGCCCGATTACAACGGTGTGCGTACTTTTCCCCTAGGCCGTTCTAGTTATGTTTGTCGAGCATCAGAACTGCGAAAATTTTGAGTTTCTCAAGCGTTTCTTACCTCCAAACTGCCATATCTCGCGAACGGATTGACCAATCCGCAAAATTTCTGTTGCATCTGAAAGTAGAAATTCGCCCGATTACAACGGTGTGCGTACTTTTCCCCTAGGCCGTTCTAGTTATTCGTTTCGAGCAACAGAACTGCGAAAATTTTGAGTTTCTCAAGCGTTGCTTACCTCCAAACTGCCATATCTCGCGAACGGATTGACCAATCCGCAAAATTTCTGTTGCATCTGAAAGTAGAAACTCGCCCGATTACAACGGTGTGCGTACTTTTCCCCTAGGCCGTTCTAGTTATTCGTTTCGAGCATCAGAACTGCGAAAATTTTGAGTTTCTCAAGCGTTTCTTACTTCCAAACTGCCATATCTCGCGAACGGATTGACCAATCTGCAAAACTTCTGTTGCATCTGAAGGTAGAAACTCGCCCGATTACAACGGTATGCGTACTTTTCCCCTAGGCCGTTCTAGTTATTCGTTTCGAGCATCAGAACTGCGAAAATTTTGAGTTTCTCAAACGTTTCGTACCTCCAAACTGCCATATCTCGCGAACGGATTGACCAATCCGCAAAATTTCTGATGCATCTGAAAGTAGAAACTCGCCCGATTACAACGGTATGCGTACGTTTCCCCTAGGCCGTTCTGGTTATTCGTTTCGAGCATCAGAACTGTGAAAATTTTGAGTTTCTCAACCGTTTCTTACCTCCGGAGTGCCATATCTCGCGAACGGATTGTCCAATCCGCAAAATTTCTGTTGCATCTGAAAGTAGAAATTCGCCCGATTACAACGGTGTGCGTACTTTTCCCCTAGGCCGTTCTAGTTATGTTTGTCGAGCATCAGAACTGCGAAAATTTTGAGTTTCTCGAGCGTTTCTTACCTCCAAACTGCCATATCTCGCGAACGGATTGACCAATCCGCAAAATTTCTGTTGCATCTGAAAGTAGAAACTCGCCCGATTACAACTGTATGCGTACTTTTCCCCTAGGCCGTTCTAGTTATGCTTGTCGAGCATCAGAACTGCGAAAATTTTGAGTTTCTCAAGCGTTTCTTACCTCCAAACTGCCATATCTCGCGAACGGATTGACCAATCCGCAAAATTTCTGTTGCATCTGAAAGTAGAAATTCGCCCGATTACAACGGTGTGCGTACTTTTCCCCTAGGCCGTTCTAGTTATTCGTTTCGAGCAACAGAACTGCGAAAATTTTGAGTTTCTCAAGCGTTGCTTACCTCCAAACTGCCATATCTCGCGAACGGATTGACCAATCCGCAAAATTTCTGTTGCATCTGAAAGTAGAAACTCGCCCGATTACAACGGTGTGCGTACTTTTCCCCTAGGCCGTTCTAGTTATGCTTGTCGAGCATCAGAACTGCGAAAATTTTGAGTTTCTCGAGCGTTTCTTACCTCCAAACTGCCATATCTCGCGAACGGATTGACCAATCCACAAAATTTCTGTTGCATCTGAAAGTAGAAACTCGCCCGATTACAACACTATGCGTACTTTTCCCCTAGGCCGTTCTAGTTATTCGTTTCGAGCATCAGAACTGCGAAAATTTTGAGTTTCTCAAGCGTTTCTCACCTACAAACTGCCACATCTCGCGAACGGATTGTCCAATCCGCAAAATTTCTGATGCATCTGAAAGTAGAGACTCGCCCGATTACAACTGTATGCGTACTTTTCCCCTAGGCCGTTCTTGTTATTCGTTTCGAGCATCAGAACCGCGAAAATTTGGAGTTTCTCAAGCGTTTCTTACCTCCAAACTGCCATATCTCGCGAGCGGATTGACCAATCCGCAAAATTTCTGTTGCATCTGAAAGTAGAAACTCGCCCGATTACAACGGTATGCGTACTTTTCCCCTAGCCCGTTCTAGTTATTCGTTTCGAGCAACAGAACTGCGAAAATTTTGAGTTTCTCAAGCGTTGCTTACCTCCAAGCTGCCATATCTCGCGAACGGATTGACCAATCCGCAAAATTTCTGTTGCATCTGAAAGTAGAAACTCGCCCGATTACAACGGTGTGCGTACTTTTCCCCTAGGCCGTTCTAGTTATGCTTGTCGAGCATCAGAACTGCGAAAATTTTGAGTTTCTCGAGCGTTTCTTACCTCCAAACTGCCATATCTCGCGAACGGATTGACCAATCCGCAAAATTTCTGTTGCATCTGAAAGTAGATACTCGCCCGATTACAACGGTATGAGTACTTTTCCCCTAGGCCGTTCTAGTTATTCGTTTCTAGCATCAGAAGTGTGAAAATTTTGAGTTTCTCAAGCCTTTCTTACCTCCAAACTGCCATATCTCGCGAACGGATTTTCCAATCCGCAAAATTTCTGTTGCATCTGAAAGTAGAAACTCGCCCGATTACAACGGTATGCGTACTTTTCCCCTAGGCCGTTCTAGTTATGCTTGTCGAGCATCAGAACTGCGAAAATTTTGAGTTTCTCGAGCGTTTCTTACCTCCAAACTGCCATATCTCGCGAACGGATTGACCAATCCGCAAAATTTCTGTTGCATCTGAAAGTAGATACTCGCCCGATTACAACGGTATGAGTACTTTTCCCCTAGGCCGTTCTAGTTATTCGTTTCTAGCATCAGAACTGTGAAAATTTTGAGTTTCTCAACCGTTTCTTACCTCCGGAGTGCCATATCTCGCGAACGGATTGACCAATCCGCAAAATTTCTGTTGCATCTGAAAGTAGAAATTCGCCCGATTACAACGGTGTGCGTACTTTTCCCCTAGGCCGTTCTAGTTATGTTTGTCGAGCATCAGAACTGCGAAAATTTTGAGTTTCTCGAGCGTTTCTTACCTCCAAACTGCCATATCTCGCGAACGGATTGACCAATCCGCAAAATTTCTGTTGCATCTGAAAGTAGAAACTCGCCCGATTACAACTGTATGCGTACTTTTCCCCTAGGCCGTTCTAGTTATTCGTTTCGAGCATCAGAACTGTGAAAATTTTTAGTTTCTCAAGCGTTTCTTACTTCCAAACTGCCATATCTCGCGAACGGATTGACCAATCCGCAATATTTCTGTTGCATCTGAAAGTAGAAACTCGCCCGATTACAACGGTATGCGTACTTTTCCCCTAGGCCGTTCTAGTTATGCTTGTCGAGCATCAGAACTGCGAAAATTTTGAGTTTCTCAAGCGTTTCTTACCTCCAAACTGCCATATCTCGCGAACGGATTGACCAATCCGCAAAATTTCTGTTGCATCTGAAAGTAGAAAGTCGCCCGATTACAACTGTATGCGTACTTTTCCCCTAGGCCGTTCTAGTTATGCTTGTCGAGCATCAGAACTGCGAAAATTTTGAGTTTCTCGAGCGCTTCTTACCTCCAAACTGCCATATCTCGCGAACGGATTGACCAATCCGCAAAATTTCTGTTGCATCTGAAAGTAGAAACTCGCCCGATTACAACACTATGCGTACTTTTCCCCTAGGCCGTTCTAGTTATTCGTTTCGAGCATCAGAACTGCGAAAATTTTGAGTTTCTCAAGCGTTTCTTACTTCCAAACTGCCATATCTCGCGAACGGATTGACCAATCCGCAAAATTTCTGTTGCATCTGAAGGTAGAAACTCGCCCGATTACAACGGTATGCGTACTTTTCCCCTAGGCCGCTCTAGTTATTCGTTTCGAGCATCAGAACTGCGAAAATTTTGAGTTTCTCAAACGTTTCGTACCTCCAAACTGCCATATCTCGCGAACGGTTTGACGAATCCGCAAAATTTCTGTTGCATCTGAAAGTAGAAACTCGCCCGATTACAACTGTATGCGTACTTTTCCCCTAGCCCGTTCTAGTTATTCGTTTCGAGCAACAGAACTGCGAAAATTTTGAGTTTCTCAAACGTTGCTTACCTCCAAACTGCCATATCTCGCGAACGGATTGACCAATCCGCAAAATTTCTGTTGCATCTGAAAGTAGAAACTCGCCCGATTACATCGGTGTGCGTACTTTTCCCCTAGGCCGTTCTAGTTATGCTTGTCGAGCATCAGAACTGCGAAAATTTTGAGTTTCTCGAGCGCTTCTTACCTCCAAACTGCCATATCTCGCGAACGGATTGACCAATCCGCAAAATTTCTGTTGCATCTGAAAGTAGAAACTCGCCCGATTACAACACTATGCGTACTTTTCCCCTAGGCCGTTCTAGTTATTCGTTTCGAGCATCAGAACTGCGAAAATTTTGAGTTTCTCAAGCGTTTCTTACTTCCAAACTGCCATATCTCGCGAACGGATTGACCAATCCGCAAAATTTCTGTTGCATCTGAAGGTAGAAACTCGCCCGATTACAACGGTATGCGTACTTTTCCCCTAGGCCGCTCTAGTTATTCGTTTCGAGCATCAGAACTGCGAAAATTTTGAGTTTCTCAAACGTTTCGTACCTCCAAACTGCCATATCTCGCGAACGGATTGACCAATCCGCAAAATTTCTGATGCATCTGAAAGTAGAAACTCGCCCGATTACAACGGTATGCGTACGTTTCCCCTAGGCCGTTCTGGTTATTCGTTTCGAGCATCAGAACTGTGAAAATTTTGAGTTTCTCAACCGTTTCTTACCTCCGGAGTGCCATATCTCGCGAACGGATTGACCAATCCGCAAAATTTCTGTTGCATCTGAAAGTAGAAATTCGCCCGATTACAACGGTGTGCGTACTTTTCCCCTAGGCCGTTCTAGTTATGTTTGTCGAGCATCAGAACTGCGAAAATTTTGAGTTTCTCGAGCGTTTCTTACCTCCAAACTGCCATATCTCGCGAACGGATTGACCAATCCGCAAAATTTCTGTTGCATCTGAAAGTAGAAACTCGCCCGATTACAACTGTATGCGTACTTTTCCCCTAGGCCGTTCTAGTTATGCTTGTCGAGCATCAGAACTGCGAAAATTTTGAGTTTCTCAAGCGTTTCTTACCTCCAAACTGCCATATCTCGCGAACGGATTGACCAATCCGCAAAATTTCTGTTGCATCTGAAAGTAGAAACTCGCCCGATTACAACACTATGCGTACTTTTCCCCTAGGCCGTTCTAGTTATTCGTTTCGAGCATCAGAACTGCGAAAATTTTGAGTTTCTCAAGCGTTTCTTACTTCCAAACTGCCATATCTCGCGAACGGATTGACCAATCCGCAAAATTTCTGATGCATCTGAAAGTAGAAACTCGCCCGATTACAACGGTGTGCGTACTTTTCCCCTAGGCCGTTCTAGTTATGCTTGTCGAGCATCAGAACTGCGAAAATTTTGAGTTTCTCGAGCGTTTCTTACCTCCAAACTGCCATATCTCGCGAACGGATTGACCAATCCGCAAAATTTCTGTTGCATCTGAAAGTAGAAACTCGCCCGATTACAACGGTATGCGTACTTTTCCCCTAGGCCGTTCTAGTTATTCGTTTCGAGCATCAGAACTGCAAAAATGTTGAGTTTCTCAAGCGTTTCTTACCTACAAACTGCCATATCTCGCGAACGGATTGACCAATCCGCAAAATTTCTGTTGCATCTGAAAGTAGAAACACGCCCGATTACAACGGTATGCGTACTTATCCCCTAGGCCGTTCTGGTTATTCGTTTCGAGCATCAGAACTGCGAAAATTTTGAGTTTCTCAAGCGTTTCTTACCTCCAAACTGCCATATCTCGCGAACGGATTGACCAATCCGCAAAATTTCTGTTGCATCTGAAAGTAGAAACTCGCCCGATTACAACGGTATGCGTACTTTTCCCCTAGGCCGTTCTAGTTATTCGTTTCGAGCATCAGAACTGCGAAAATTTTGAGTTTCTCAAACGTTTCTTACCTCCAAACTGCCATATCTCGCGAACGGACTAACCGATCCGCAAAATTTCTGTTGCACCTGAAAGTAGAAACTCGCCCGAATACAACGGTATGCGTACTTTTCCCCTAGGCCGTTCTAGTTATTCGTTTCGAGCATCAGAACTGCAAAAATGTTGAGTTTCTCAAGCGTTTCTTACCTACAAACTGCCATATCTCGCGAACGGATTGACCAATCCGCAAAATTTCTGTTGCATCTGAAAGTAGAAAGTCGCCCGATTACAACGGTTTGCGTACTTTTCCCCTAGACCGTTCTATTTATGCTTGTCGAGCATCAGAACTGCGAAAATTTTGAGTTTCTCAAGCGTTTCTTACCAGCAAACTGCCATATCTCGCGAACGGATTGACCAATCCGCAAAATTTCTGTTGCATCTGAAAGTAGAAACTCGCCCGATTACAACGGTATGCGTACTTTTCCCCTAGTCCGTTCTAGTTATTCGTTTCGAGCATCAGAACTGCAAAAATGTTGAGTTTCTCAAGCGTTACTTACCTACAAACTGCCATATTTCGCGAACGTATTGACTAATCCGCAAAATTTCTGTTGCATCTGACAGTAGAAACTCGCCCGATTACAACGGTGTGCGTACTTTTCCCCTAGGCCGTTCTAGTTATTCGTTTCGAGCATCAGAACTGCGAAAATTTTGAGTTTCTCAAGCGTTTCTTACCTCCAAACTGCCATATCTCGCGAACGGATTGACCAATCTGCAAAATTTCTGTTGCATCTGAAAGTAGAAACTCGCCCGATTACAACGGTATGCGTACTTTTCCCCTAGGCCGTTCTAGTTATTCGTTTCGAGCATCAGAACTGCAAAAATGTTGAGTTTCTCAAGCGTTTCTTACCTACAATCTGCCATATCTCGCGAACGGATTGACCAATCCGCAAAATTTCTGTTGCATCTGAATGTAGAAAGTCGCCCGATTACAACGGTTTGCGTACTTTTCCCCTAGACCGTTCTAGTTATGGTTGTCGAGCATCAGAACTGCTAAAATTTTGAGTTTCTCAAGCGTTTCTTACCTCCAAACTGCCATATATCGCGAACGTATTGACTAATCCGCAAAATTTCTGTTGCATCTGACAGTAGAAACTCGCCCGATTACAACGGTTTGCGTACTTATCCCCTAGGCCGTTGTAGTTATTCGTTTCGAGCATCAGAACTGCG
Organism: Ptiloglossa arizonensis; assembly: GCF_051014685.1. Classification (NCBI taxonomy): domain Eukaryota; kingdom Metazoa; phylum Arthropoda; class Insecta; order Hymenoptera; family Colletidae; genus Ptiloglossa; species Ptiloglossa arizonensis. The sequence goes on from NW_027478498.1 coordinate 806,533, forward strand.
AAAATTTTGAGTTTCTCAAGCGTTTCTTACCTCCAAACTGCCATATCTCGCGAACGGATTGACCAATCCGCAAAATTTCTGTTGCATCTGAAAGTAGAAAGTCGCCCGATTACAACGGTATGCGTACTTTTCCCCTAGTCCGTTCTAGTTATTCGTTTCGAGCATCAGAACTGCGAAAATTTTGAGTTTCTCAAACGTTTCTTACCTCCAAACTGCCATATCTCGCGAACGGATTGACCAATCCGCAAAATTTCTGTTGCATCTGAAAGTAGAATCTCGCCCGATTACAAAGGTATGCGTACTTTTCTCCTAGTCCGTCCTAGTTATTCGTTCCGAGCATCAGAACTGCGAAAATTTTGAGTTTCTCAAGCGTTTCTTACCTCCAAACTGCCATATCTCGCGAACGGATTGACCAATCCGCAAAATTTCTGTTGCATCTGAAAGTAGAAACTCGCCCGATTACAACGGTATGCGTACTTTTCCCCTAGTCCGTTCTAGTTATTCGTTTCGAACATCAGAACTGCGAAAATTTTGAGTTTCTCAAGCGTTTCTTACATCCAAATTGCCATATCTCGCGAACGGATTGACCAGTCCGCAAAATTTCTGTTGCATCTGAAAGTAGAAACTCGCCCGATTACAACGGTATGCGTACTTTTCCCCTAGGCCGTTGTAGTTATTCGTTTCGAGCATGAGAACTGCGAAAATTTTGGGTTTCTCAAGCGTTGCTTACCTGCAAACTGCCATATCTCGCGAACGGAATGACCAATCCGCAAAATTTCTGTTGCATCTGAAAGTAGAAACTCGCCCGATTACAACGGTATGCGTACTTTTCCCCTAGGCCGTTCTAGTTATTCGTTTCGAGCATCAGAACTGCTAAAATGTTGAGTTTCTCAAGCGTTTCTTACCTACAAACTGCCATATCTCGCGAACGGATTGACCAATCCGCAAAATTTCTGTTGCATCTGAAATTAGAAACTCGCCCGATTACAACGGTATGCGTACTTTTCCCCTAGTCCGTTCTAGTTATTCGTTTCGAGCATCAGAACTGCGAAAATTTTGAGTTTCTCAAGCGTTTCTTACCTCCAAACCGCCATATCTCGCGAACGGATTGACCAATCTGCAAAATTTCTGTTGCATCTGAAAGTAGAAACTCGCCCGATTACAACGGTATGCGTACTTTTCCCCTAGGCCGTTCTAGTTATGCTTGTCGAGCATCAGAACTGCGAAAATTTTGAGTTTCTCAAGCGTTTCTTACCTCCAAACTGCCATATCTCGCGAACGGATTGACCAATCCGCAAAATTTCTGTTGCATCTGAAAGTAGAATCTCGCCCGATTACAACGGTATGCGTACTTTTCTCCTAGTCCGTTCTAGTTATTCGTTCCGAGCATCAGAACTGCGAAAATTTTGAGTTTCTCAAGCGTTTCTTACCTCCAAACTGCCATATCTCGCGAACGGATTGACCAATCCGCAAAATTTCTGTTGCATCTGAAAGTAGAAACTCGCCCGATTACAACGGTATGCGTACTTTTCCCCTAGTCCGTTCTAGTTATTCGTTTCGAGCATCAGAACTGCGAAAATTTTGAGTTTCTCAAGCGTTTCTTACCTCCAAACTGCCATATCTCGCGAACGGATTGACCAATCTGCAAAATTTCTGTTGCATCTGAAAGTAGAAACTCGCCTGATTACAACGGTATGCGTACTTCTCCCCTAGGCCGTTCTAGTTATGCTTGTCGAGCATCAGAACTGCGAAAATTTTGAGTTTCTCAAGCGTTTCTTACCTCCAAATTGCCATATCTCGCGAACGGATTGACCAGTCCGCAAAATTTCTGTTGCATCTGAAAGTAGAAACTCGCCCGATTACAACGGTATGCGTACTTTTCCCCTAGGCCGTTGTAGTTATTCGTTTCGAGCATGAGAACTGCGAAAATTTTGGGTGTCTCAAGCGTTGCTTACCTCCAAACTGCCATATCTCGCGAACGGAATGACCAATCCGCAAAATTTCTGTTGCATCTGAAAGTAGAAACTCGCCCGATTACAACGGTATGCGTACTTATCCCCTAGGCCGTTGTAGTTATTCGTTTCGAGCATCAGAACTGCGAAAATTTTGAGTTTCTCAAGCGTTTCTTACCTCCAAACTGCCATATCTCGCGAACGGATTGACAAATCCGCAAAATTTCTGTTGCATCTGAAAGTAGAAACTCGCCCGATTACAACGGTATGCGTACTTTTCCCCTAGACCGTTCTAGTTATGCTTGTCGAGCATCAGAACTGCGAAAATTTTGAGTTTCTCAAGCGTTTCTTTCCTCCAAACTGCCATATCTCGCGCACGGATTGACCAATCCGCAAAGTTTCTGTTGCATCTGAAAGTAGAAACTCGCCCGATTACAACGGTATGCGTACTTTTCCCCTAGACCGTTCTGGTTATTCGTTTCGAGCATTAGAACTGTGAAAATTTTGAGTTTCTCAAGCGTTTCTTACCTCCAAACTGCCATATCTCGCGAACGGATTGACCAATCCGCAAAATTTCTGTTGCATCTGAAAGTAGAAACTCGCCCGATTACAACGGTATGCGTACTTTTCCCCTAGGCCGTTCTAGTTATTCGTTTCGAGCATCAGAACTGCGAAAATTTTGAGTTTCTCAAGCGTTTCTTACCTACAAACTGCCATATCTCGCGAACGGATTGACCAATCCGCAAAATTTCTGTTGCATCTGAAAGTAGAAAGTCGCCCGATTACAACTGTATGCGTACTTTTCCCCTAGCCCGTTCTAGTTAATCGTTTCGAGCAACAGAACTGCGAAAATTTTGAGTTTCTCAAGCGTTGCTTACCTCCAAACTGCCATATCTCGCGAACGGATTGCCCAATCAGCAAAATTTCTGTTGCATCTGAAAGTAGAAACTCGCCCGATTACAACGGTGTGCGTACTTTTCCCCTAGGCCGTTCTTGTTATTCGTTTCGAGCATCAGAACCGCGAAAATTTTGAGTTTCTCAAGCGTTTCTTACATCCAAACCGCCATATCTCGCGAACGGATTGACCAATCCGCAAAATTTCTGTTGCATCTGAAAGTAGAAACTCGCCCGATTACAACGGTATGCGTACTTTTCCCCTAGGCCGTTGTAGTTATTCGTTTCGAGCATGAGAACTGCGAAAATTTTGGGTTTCTCAAGCGTTGCTTACCTCCAAACTGCCATATCTCGCGAACGGAATGACCAATCCGCAAAATTTCTGTTGCATCTGAAAGTAGAAACTCGCCCGATTACAACGGTATGCGTACTTATCCCCTAGGCCGTTGTAGTTATTCGTTTCGAGCATCAGAACTGCGAAAATTTTGAGTTTCTCAAGCGTTTCTTACCTCCAAACTGCCATATCTCGCGAACGGATTGACCAATCCGCAAAATTTCTGTTGCATCTGAAAGTAGAAACTCGCCCGATTACAACGGTATGCGTACTTTTCCCCTAGACCGTTCTAGTTATGCTTGTCGAGCATCAGAACTGCGAAAATTTTGAGTTTCTCAAGCGTTTCTTTCCTCCAAACTGCCATATCTCGCGCACGGATTGACCAATCCGCAAAGTTTCTGTTGCATCTGAAAGTAGAAACTCGCCCGATTACAACGGTATGCGTACTTTTCCCCTAGACCGTTCTGGTTATTCGTTTCGAGCATTAGAACTGTGAAAATTTTGAGTTTCTCAAGCGTTTCTTACCTCCAAACTGCCATATCTCGCGAACGGATTGACCAATCCGCAAAATTTCTGTTGCATCTGAAAGTAGAATCTCGCCCGATTACAACGGTATGCGTACTTTTCTCCTAGTCCGTTCTAGTTATTCGTTCCGAGCATCAGAACTGCGAAAATTTTGAGTTTCTCAAGCGTTTCTTACCTCCAAACTGCCATATCTCGCGAACGGATTGACCAATCCGCAAAATTTCTGTTGCATCTGAAAGTAGAAACTCGCCCGATTACAACGGTATGCGTACTTTTCCCCTAGTCCGTTCTAGTTATTCGTTTCGAGCATCAGAACTGCGAAAATTTTGAGTTTCTCAAGCGTTTCTTACCTCCAAACTGCCATATCTCGCGAACGGATTGACCAATCTGCAAAATTTCTGTTGCATCTGAAAGTAGAAACTCGCCTGATTACAACGGTATGCGTACTTCTCCCCTAGGCCGTTCTAGTTATGCTTGTCGAGCATCAGAACTGCGAAAATTTTGAGTTTCTCAAGCGTTTCTTACATCCAAATTGCCATATCTCGCGAACGGATTGACCAGTCCGCAAAATTTCTGTTGCATCTGAAAGTAGAAACTCGCCCGATTACAACGGTATGCGTACTTTTCCCCTAGTCCGTTCTAGTTATTCGTTTCGAGCATCAGAACTGCGAAAATTTTGAGTTTCTCAAGCGTTTCTTACCTCCAAACTGCCATATCTCGCGAACGGATTGACCAATCTGCAAAATTTCTGTTGCATCTGAAAGTAGAAACTCGCCCGATTACAACGGTATGCGTACTTTTCCCCTAGGCCGTTCTAGTTATGCTTGTCGAGCATCAGAACTGCGAAAATTTTGAGTTTCTCAAGCGTTTCTTACCTCCAAATTGCCATATCTCGCGAACGGATTGACCAGTCCGCAAAATTTCTGTTGCATCTGAAAGTAGAAACTCGCCCGATTACAACGGTATGCGTACTTTTCCCCTAGGCCGTTGTAGTTATTCGTTTCGAGCATGAGAACTGCGAAAATTTTGGGTGTCTCAAGCGTTGCTTACCTCCAAACTGCCATATCTCGCGAACGGAATGACCAATCCGCAAAATTTCTGTTGCATCTGAAAGTAGAAACTCGCCCGATTACAACGGTATGCGTACTTATCCCCTAGGCCGTTGTAGTTATTCGTTTCGAGCATCAGAACTGCGAAAATTTTGAGTTTCTCAAGCGTTTCTTACCTCCAAACTGCCATATCTCGCGAACGGATTGACAAATCCGCAAAATTTCTGTTGCATCTGAAAGTAGAAACTCGCCCGATTACAACGGTATGCGTACTTTTCCCCTAGACCGTTCTAGTTATGCTTGTCGAGCATCAGAACTGCGAAAATTTTGAGTTTCTCAAGCGTTTCTTTCCTCCAAACTGCCATATCTCGCGCACGGATTGACCAATCCGCAAAGTTTCTGTTGCATCTGAAAGTAGAAACTCGCCCGATTACAACGGTATGCGTTCTTTTCCCCTAGACCGTTCTGGTTATTCGTTTCGAGCATTAGAACTGTGAAAATTTTGAGTTTCTCAAGCGTTTCTTACCTCCAAACTGCCATATCTCGCGAACGGATTGACCAATCCGCAAAATTTCTGTTGCATCTGAAAGTAGAAACTCGCCCGATTACAACGGTATGCGTACTTTTCCCCTAGGCCGTTCTAGTTATTCGTTTCGAGCATCAGAACTGCGAAAATTTTGAGTTTCTCAAGCGTTTCTTACCTACAAACTGCCATATCTCGCGAACGGATTGACCAATCCGCAAAATTTCTGTTGCATCTGAAAGTAGAAAGTCGCCCGATTACAACTGTATGCGTACTTTTCCCCTAGCCCGTTCTAGTTAATCGTTTCGAGCAACAGAACTGCGAAAATTTTGAGTTTCTCAAGCGTTGCTTACCTCCAAACTGCCATATCTCGCGAACGGATTGCCCAATCAGCAAAATTTCTGTTGCATCTGAAAGTAGAAACTCGCCCCATTACAACGGTGTGCGTACTTTTCCCCTAGGCCGTTCTTGTTATTCGTTTCGAGCATCAGAACCGCGAAAATTTTGAGTTTCTCAAGCGTTTCTTACATCCAAACCGCCATATCTCGCGAACGGATTGACCAATCCGCAAAATTTCTGTTGCATCTGAAAGTAGAAACTCGCCCGATTACAACGGTATGCGTACTTTTCCCCTAGGCCGTTGTAGTTATTCGTTTCGAGCATGAGAACTGCGAAAATTTTGGGTTTCTCAAGCGTTGCTTACCTCCAAACTGCCATATCTCGCGAACGGAATGACCAATCCGCAAAATTTCTGTTGCATCTGAAAGTAGAAACTCGCCCGATTACAACGGTATGCGTACTTATCCCCTAGGCCGTTGTAGTTATTCGTTTCGAGCATCAGAACTGCGAAAATTTTGAGTTTCTCAAGCGTTTCTTACCTCCAAACTGCCATATCTCGCGAACGGATTGACCAATCCGCAAAATTTCTGTTGCATCTGAAAGTAGAAACTCGCCCGATTACAACGGTATGCGTACTTTTCCCCTAGACCGTTCTAGTTATGCTTGTCGAGCATCAGAACTGCGAAAATTTTGAGTTTCTCAAGCGTTTCTTTCCTCCAAACTGCCATATCTCGCGCACGGATTGACCAATCCGCAAAGTTTCTGTTGCATCTGAAAGTAGAAACTCGCCCGATTACAACGGTATGCGTACTTTTCCCCTAGACCGTTCTGGTTATTCGTTTCGAGCATTAGAACTGTGAAAATTTTGAGTTTCTCAAGCGTTTCTTACCTCCAAACTGCCATATCTCGCGAACGGATTGACCAATCCGCAAAATTTCTGTTGCATCTGAAAGTAGAAACTCGCCCGATTACAACGGTATGCGTACTTTTCCCCTAGGCCGTTCTAGTTATTCGTTTCGAGCATCAGATCTGCGAAAATTTTGAGTTTCTCAAGCGTTTCTTACCTACAAACTGCCATATCTCGCGAACGGATTGACCAATCCGCAAAATTTCTGTTGCATCTGAAAGTAGAAAGTCGCCCGATTACAACTGTATGCGTACTTTTCCCCTAGCCCGTTCTAGTTAATCGTTTCGAGCAACAGAACTGCGAAAATTTTGAGTTTCTCAAGCGTTGCTTACCTCCAAACTGCCATATCTCGCGAACGGATTGCCCAATCAGCAAAATTTCTGTTGCATCTGAAAGTAGAAACTCGCCCGATTACAACGGTGTGCGTACTTTTCCCCTAGGCCGTTCTTGTTATTCGTTTCGAGCATCAGAACCGCGAAAATTTTGAGTTTCTCAAGCGTTTCTTACATCCAAACCGCCATATCTCGCGAACGGATTGACCAATCCGCAAAATTTCTGTTGCATCTGAAAGTAGAAACTCTTCCGATTACAACGGTATGCGTACTTTTCCCCTAGGCCGTTCTAGTTATTCGTTTCGAGCATCAGAACTGCGAAAATTTTGAGTTTCTCAAGCGTTTCTTACCTCCAAACTGCCATATCTCGCGAACGGATTGACCAATCCGCAAAATTTCTGTTGCATCTGAAAGTAGAAACTCGCCCGATTACAACGGTATGCGTACTTTTCCCCTAGCCCGTTCTAGTTATTCGTTTCGAGCAACAGAACTGCGAAAATTTTGAGTTTCTCAAGCGTTGCTTACCTCCAAGCTGCCATATCTCGCGAACGGATTGACCAATCCGCAAAATTTCTGTTGCATCTGAAAGTAGAAACTCGCCCAATTGAAACGGTATGTTTGCTTTTCTCCTGGGCCATTCTAGTTATTCGTTTCGAGCATCAGAACTGTGCAAATTTTGAGTTTCTCAACCGTTTCTTACCTCCAAACTACCATATCTCGCGAACGGATTTTCCAATCCGCAAAATTTCTGTTGCATCTGAAAGTAGAAACTCGTCCGATTACAACGGTATGCGTACTTTTCCCCTAGGCCGTTCTAGTTATTCGTTTCGAGCATCAGAACTGTGAAAATTTTTAGTTTCTCAAGCGTTTCTTACTTCCAAACTGCCATATCTCGCGAACGGATTGACCAATCCGCAATATTTCTGTTGCATCTGAAAGTAGAAACTCGCCCGATTACAACGGTATGCGTACTTTTCCCCTAGGCCGTTCTAGTGATTCGTTTCGAGCATCAGAACTGCGAAAATTTTGAGTTTCTCAAGCGTTTCTTACCTCCAAACTGCCATATCTCGCGAACGGATTGACCAATCCGCAAAATTTCTGTTGCATCTGAAAGTAGAAACTCGCCCGATTACAACGGTATGCGTACTTATCCCCTAGCCCGTTCTAGTTATTCGTTTCGAGCAACAGAACTGCGACAATTTTGAGTTTCTCAAGCGTTTCTTACATCCAAACTGCCATATCTCGCGAACGGATTGACCAATCCGCAAAATTTCTGTTGCATCTGAAAGTAGAAACTCGCCCGATTACAACGGTATGCGTACTTTTCCCCTAGGCCGTTCTAGTGATTCGTTTCGAGCATCAGAACTGCGAAAATTTTGAGTTTCTCAAGCGTTTCTTACCTCCAAACTGCCATATCTCGCGAACGGATTGACCAATCCGCAAAATTTCTGTTGCATCTGAAAGTAGAAACTCGCCCGATTACAACGGTATGCGTACTTATCCCCTAGCCCGTTCTAGTTATTCGTTTCGAGCAACAGAACGGCGAAAATTTTGAGTTTCTCAAGCGTTGCTTACCTCCAAACTGCCATATCTCGCGAACGGATTGACCAATCCGCAAAATTTCTGTTGCATCTGAAAGTAGAAACTCGCCCGATTACAACGGGGTGCGTACTTTTCCCCTAGGCCGTTCTAGTTATGCTTGTCGAGCATCAGAACTGCGAAAATTTTGAGTTTCTCGAGCGTTTCTTACCTCCAAACTGCCATATCTCGCGAACGGATTGACCAATCCACAAAATTTCTGTTGCATCTGAAAGTAGAAACTCGCCCGATTACAACACTATGCGTACTTTTCCCCTAGGCCGTTCTAGTTATTCGTTTCGAGCATCAGAACTGCGAAAATTTTGAGTTTCTCAAGCGTTTCTTACTTCCAAACTGCCATATCTCGCGAACGGATTGTCCAATCCGCAAAATTTCGGTTGCATCTGAAGGTAGAAACTCGCCCGATTACTACGGTATTCGTACTTTTCCCCTAGGCCGTTCTAGTTATTCGTTTCGAGCATCAGAACTGCGAAAATTTTGAGTTTCTCAAACGTTTCGTACCTCCAAACTGCCATATCTCGCGAACGGATTGACCAATCCGCAAAATTTCTGATGCATCTGAAAGTAGAAACTCGCCCGATTACAACGGTGTGCGTACGTTTCCCCTAGGCCGTTCTGGTTATTCGTTTCGAGCATCAGAACTGTGAAAATTTTGAGTTTCTCAACCGTTTCTTACCTCCGGAGTGCCATATCTCGCGAACGGATTGACCAATCCGCAAAATTTCTGTTGCATCTGAAAGTAGAAATTCGCCCGATTACAACGGTGTGCGTACTTTTCCCCTAGGCCGTTCTAGTTATGTTTGTCGAGCATCAGAACTGCGAAAATTTTGAGTTTCTCGAGCGTTTCTTACCTCCAAACTGCCATATCTCGCGAACGGATTGACCAATCCGCAAAATTTCTGTTGCATCTGAAAGTAGAAACTCGCCCGATTACAACTGTATGCGTACTTTTCCCCTAGGCCGTTCTAGTTATGCTTGTCGAGCATCAGAACTGCGAAAATTTTGAGTTTCTCAAGCGTTTCTTACCTCCAAACTGCCATATCTCGCGAACGGATTGACCAATCCGCAAAATTTCTGTTGCATCTGAAAGTAGAAATTCGCCCGATTACAACGGTGTGCGTACTTTTCCCCTAGGCCGTTCTAGTTATTCGTTTCGAGCAACAGAACTGCGAAAATTTTGAGTTTCTCAAGCGTTGCTTACCTCCAAACTGCCATATCTCGCGAACGGATTGACCAATCCGCAAAATTTCTGTTGCATCTGAAAGTAGAAACTCGCCCGATTACAACGGTGTGCGTACTTTTCCCCTAGGCCGTTCTAGTTATTCGTTTCGAGCATCAGAACTGCGAAAATTTTGAGTTTCTCAAGCGTTTCTTACTTCCAAACTGCCATATCTCGCGAACGGATTGACCAATCTGCAAAACTTCTGTTGCATCTGAAGGTAGAAACTCGCCCGATTACAACGGTATGCGTACTTTTCCCCTAGGCCGTTCTAGTTATTCGTTTCGAGCATCAGAACTGCGAAAATTTTGAGTTTCTCAAACGTTTCGTACCTCCAAACTGCCATATCTCGCGAACGGATTGACCAATCCGCAAAATTTCTGATGCATCTGAAAGTAGAAACTCGCCCGATTACAACGGTATGCGTACGTTTCCCCTAGGCCGTTCTGGTTATTCGTTTCGAGCATCAGAACTGTGAAAATTTTGAGTTTCTCAACCGTTTCTTACCTCCGGAGTGCCATATCTCGCGAACGGATTGACCAATCCGCAAAATTTCTGTTGCATCTGAAAGTAGAAATTCGCCCGATTACAACGGTGTGCGTACTTTTCCCCTAGGCCGTTCTAGTTATGTTTGTCGAGCATCAGAACTGCGAAAATTTTGAGTTTCTCGAGCGTTTCTTACCTCCAAACTGCCATATCTCGCGAACGGATTGACCAATCCGCAAAATTTCTGTTGCATCTGAAAGTAGAAACTCGCCCGATTACAACTGTATGCGTACTTTTCCCCTAGGCCGTTCTAGTTATGCTTGTCGAGCATCAGAACTGCGAAAATTTTGAGTTTCTCAAGCGTTTCTTACCTCCAAACTGCCATATCTCGCGAACGGATTGACCAATCCGCAAAATTTCTGTTGCATCTGAAAGTAGAAATTCGCCCGATTACAACGGTGTGCGTACTTTTCCCCTAGGCCGTTCTAGTTATTCGTTTCGAGCAACAGAACTGCGAAAATTTTGAGTTTCTCAAGCGTTGCTTACCTCCAAACTGCCATATCTCGCGAACGGATTGACCAATCCGCAAAATTTCTGTTGCATCTGAAAGTAGAAACTCGCCCGATTACAACGGTGTGCGTACTTTTCCCCTAGGCCGTTCTAGTTATGCTTGTCGAGCATCAGAACTGCGAAAATTTTGAGTTTCTCGAGCGTTTCTTACCTCCAAACTGCCATATCTCGCGAACGGATTGACCAATCCACAAAATTTCTGTTGCATCTGAAAGTAGAAACTCGCCCGATTACAACACTATGCGTACTTTTCCCCTAGGCCGTTCTAGTTATTCGTTTCGAGCATCAGAACTGCGAAAATTTTGAGTTTCTCAAGCGTTTCTCACCTACAAACTGCCACATCTCGCGAACGGATTGTCCAATCCGCAAAATTTCTGATGCATCTGAAAGTAGAGACTCGCCCGATTACAACTGTATGCGTACTTTTCCCCTAGGCCGTTCTTGTTATTCGTTTCGAGCATCAGAACCGCGAAAATTTTGAGTTTCTCAAGCGTTTCTTACCTCCAAACTGCCATATCTCGCGAGCGGATTGACCAATCCGCAAAATTTCTGTTGCATCTGAAAGTAGAAACCCGCCCGATTACAAAGGTATGCGTACTTTTCCCCTAGCCCGTTCTAGTTATTCGTTTCGAGCAACAGAACTGCGAAAATTTTGAGTTTCTCAAGCGTTGCTTACCTCCAAGCTGCCATATCTCGCGAACGGATTGACCAATCCGCAAAATTTCTGTTGCATCTGAAAGTAGAAACTCGCCCGATTACAACGGTGTGCGTACTTTTCCCCTAGGCCGTTCTAGTTATGCTTGTCGAGCATCAGAACTGCGAAAATTTTGAGTTTCTCGAGCGTTTCTTACCTCCAAACTGCCATATCTCGCGAACGGATTGACCAATCCGCAAAATTTCTGTTGCATCTGAAAGTAGATACTCGCCCGATTACAACGGTATGAGTACTTTTACCCTAGGCCGTTCTAGTTATTCGTTTCTAGCATCAGAAGTGTGAAAATTTTGAGTTTCTCAAGCCTTTCTTACCTCCAAACTGCCATATCTCGCGAACGGATAGACCAATCCGCAAAATTTCTGTTGCATCTGAAAGTAGAAACTCGCCCAATTGAAACGGTATGTTTGCTTTTCTCCTGGGCCATTCTAGTTATTCGTTTCGAGCATCAGAACTGTGCAAATTGTGAGTTTCTCAACCGTTTCTTACCTCCAAACTGCCATATCTCGCGAACGGATTTTCCAATCCGCAAAATTTCTGTTGCATCTGAAAGTAGAAACTCGTCCGATTACAACGGTATGCGTACTTTTCCCCTAGGCCGTTCTAGTTATTCGTTTCGAGCATCAGAACTGTGAAAATTTTTAGTTTCTCAAGCGTTTCTTACTTCCAAACTGCCATATCTCGCGAACGGATTGACCAATCCGCAATATTTCTGTTGCATCTGAAAGTAGAAACTCGCCCGATTACAACGGTATGCGTACTTTTCCCCTAGGCCGTTCTAGTTATGCTTGTCGAGCATCAGAACTGCGAAAATTTTGAGTTTCTCGAGCGTTTCTTACCTCCAAACTGCCATATCTCGCGAACGGATTGACCAATCCACAAAATTTCTGTTGCATCTGAAAGTAGAAACTCGCCCGATTACAACACTATGCGTACTTTTCCCCTAGGCCGTTCTAGTTATTCGTTTCGAGCATCAGAACTGCGAAAATTTTGAGTTTCTCAAGCGTTTCTCACCTACAAACTGCCACATCTCGCGAACGGATTGTCCAATCCGCAAAATTTCTGATGCATCTGAAAGTAGAGACTCGCCCGATTACAACTGTATGCGTACTTTTCCCCTAGGCCGTTCTTGTTATTCGTTTCGAGCATCAGAACCGCGAAAATTTGGAGTTTCTCAAGCGTTTCTTACCTCCAAACTGCCATATCTCGCGAGCGGATTGACCAATCCGCAAAATTTCTGTTGCATCTGAAAGTAGAAACTCGCCCGATTACAACGGTATGCGTACTTTTCCCCTAGCCCGTTCTAGTTATTCGTTTCGAGCAACAGAACTGCGAAAATTTTGAGTTTCTCAAGCGTTGCTTACCTCCAAGCTGCCATATCTCGCGAACGGATTGACCAATCCGCAAAATTTCTGTTGCATCTGAAAGTAGAAACTCGCCCGATTACAACGGTGTGCGTACTTTTCCCCTAGGCCGTTCTAGTTATGCTTGTCGAGCATCAGAACTGCGAAAATTTTGAGTTTCTCGAGCGTTTCTTACCTCCAAACTGCCATATCTCGCGAACGGATTGACCAATCCGCAAAATTTCTGTTGCATCTGAAAGTAGATACTCGCCCGATTACAACGGTATGAGTACTTTTCCCCTAGGCCGTTCTAGTTATTCGTTTCTAGCATCAGAAGTGTGAAAATTTTGAGTTTCTCAAGCCTTTCTTACCTCCAAACTGCCATATCTCGCGAACGGATAGACCAATCCGCAAAATTTCTGTTGCATCTGAAAGTAGAAACTCGCCCAATTGAAACGGTATGTTTGCTTTTCTCCTGGGCCATTCTAGTTATTCGTTTCGAGCATCAGAACTGTGCAAATTGTGAGTTTCTCAACCGTTTCTTACCTCCAAACTGCCATATCTCGCGAACGGATTTTCCAATCCGCAAAATTTCTGTTGCATCTGAAAGTAGAAACTCGCCCGATTACAACGGTATGCGTACTTTTCCCCTAGGCCGTTCTAGTTATGCTTGTCGAGCATCAGAACTGCGAAAATTTTGAGTTTCTCGAGCGTTTCTTACCTCCAAACTGCCATATCTCGCGAACGGATTGACCAATCCGCAAAATTTCTGTTGCATCTGAAAGTAGATACTCGCCCGATTACAACGGTATGAGTACTTTTCCCCTAGGCCGTTCTAGTTATTCGTTTCTAGCATCAGAACTGTGAAAATTTTGAGTTTCTCAACCGTTTCTTACCTCCGGAGTGCCATATCTCGCGAACGGATTGACCAATCCGCAAAATTTCTGTTGCATCTGAAAGTAGAAATTCGCCCGATTACAACGGTGTGCGTACTTTTCCCCTAGGCCGTTCTAGTTATGTTTGTCGAGCATCAGAACTGCGAAAATTTTGAGTTTCTCGAGCGTTTCTTACCTCCAAACTGCCATATCTCGCGAACGGATTGACCAATCCGCAAAATTTCTGTTGCATCTGAAAGTAGAAACTCGCCCGATTACAACTGTATGCGTACTTTTCCCCTAGGCCGTTCTAGTTATTCGTTTCGAGCATCAGAACTGTGAAAATTTTTAGTTTCTCAAGCGTTTCTTACTTCCAAACTGCCATATCTCGCGAACGGATTGACCAATCCGCAATATTTCTGTTGCATCTGAAAGTAGAAACTCGCCCGATTACAACGGTATGCGTACTTTTCCCCTAGGCCGTTCTAGTTATGCTTGTCGAGCATCAGAACTGCGAAAATTTTGAGTTTCTCAAGCGTTTCTTACCTCCAAACTGCCATATCTCGCGAACGGTTTGACGAATCCGCAAAATTTCTGTTGCATCTGAAAGTAGAAACTCGCCCGATTACAACTGTATGCGTACTTTTCCCCTAGGCCGTTCTAGTTATGCTTGTCGAGCATCAGAACTGCGAAAATTTTGAGTTTCTCAAGCGTTTCTTACCTCCAAACTGCCATATCTCGCGAACGGATTGACCAATCCGCAAAATTTCTGTTGCATCTGAAAGTAGAAATTCGCCCGATTACAACGGTGTGCGTACTTTTCCCCTAGCCCGTTCTAGTTATTCGTTTCGAGCAACAGAACTGCGAAAATTTTGAGTTTCTCAAACGTTTCTTACATCCAAACTGCCATATCTCGCGAACGGATTGACCAATCCGCAAAATTTCTGTTGCATCTGAAAGTAGAAACTCGCCCGATTACAACGGTATGCGTACTTTCCCCCTAGGCCGTTCTAGTGATTCGTTTCGAGCATCAGAACTGCGAAAATTTTGAGTTTCTCAAGCGTTTCTTACCTCCAAACTGCCATATCTCGCGAACGGATTGACCAATCCGCAAAATTTCTGTTGCATCTGAAAGTAGAAACTCGCCCGATTACATAGGTGTGCGTACTTTTCCCCTAGGCCGTTCTAGTTATGCTTGTCGAGCATCAGAACTGCGAAAATTTTGAGTTTCTCGAGCGCTTCTTACCTCCAAACTGCCATATCTCGCGAACGGATTGACCAATCCGCAAAATTTCTGTTGCATCTGAAAGTAGAAACTCGCCCGATTACAACACTATGCGTACTTTTCCCCTAGGCCGTTCTCGTTATTCGTTTCGAGCATCAGAACTGCGAAAATTTTGAGTTTCTCAAACGTTTCGTACCTCCAAACTGCCATATCTCGCGAACGGATTGACCAATCCGCAAAATTTCTGATGCATCTGAAAGTAGAAACTCGCCCGATTACAACGGTATGCGTACGTTTCCCCTAGGCCGTTCTGGTTATTCGTTTCGAGCATCAGAACTGTGAAAATTTTGAGTTTCTCAACCGTTTCTTACCTCCGGAGTGCCATATCTCGCGAACGGATTGACCAATCCGCAAAATTTCTGTTGCATCTGAAAGTAGAAATTCGCCCGATTACAACGGTGTGCGTACTTTTCCCCTAGGCCGTTCTAGTTATGTTTGTCGAGCATCAGAACTGCGAAAATTTTGAGTTTCTCGAGCGTTTCTTACCTCCAAACTGCCATATCTCGCGAACGGATTGACCAATCCGCAAAATTTCTGTTGCATCTGAAAGTAGAAACTCGCCCGATTACAACTGTATGCGTACTTTTCCCCTAGGCCGTTCTAGTTATTCGTTTCGAGCATCAGAACTGTGAAAATTTTTAGTTTCTCAAGCGTTTCTTACTTCCAAACTGCCATATCTCGCGAACGGATTGACCAATCCGCAATATTTCTGTTGCATCTGAAAGTAGAAACTCGCCCGATTACAACGGTATGCGTACTTTTCCCCTAGGCCGTTCTAGTTATGCTTGTCGAGCATCAGAACTGCGAAAATTTTGAGTTTCTCAAGCGTTTCTTACCTCCAAACTGCCATATCTCGCGAACGGTTTGACGAATCCGCAAAATTTCTGTTGCATCTGAAAGTAGAAACTCGCCCGATTACAACTGTATGCGTACTTTTCCCCTAGCCCGTTCTAGTTATTCGTTTCGAGCAACAGAACTGCGAAAATTTTGAGTTTCTCAAACGTTTCTTACATCCAAACTGCCATATCTCGCGAACGGATTGACCAATCCGCAAAATTTCTGTTGCATCTGAAAGTAGAAACTCGCCCGATTACAACGGTATGCGTACTTTCCCCCTAGGCCGTTCTAGTGATTCGTTTCGAGCATCAGAACTGCGAAAATTTTGAGTTTCTCAAGCGTTTCTTACCTCCAAACTGCCATATCTCGCGAACGGATTGACCAATCCGCAAAATTTCTGTTGCATCTGAAAGTAGAAACTCGCCCGATTACATCGGTGTGCGTACTTTTCCCCTAGGCCGTTCTAGTTATGCTTGTCGAGCATCAGAACTGCGAAAATTTTGAGTTTCTCGAGCGCTTCTTACCTCCAAACTGCCATATCTCGCGAACGGATTGACCAATCCGCAAAATTTCTGTTGCATCTGAAAGTAGAAACTCGCCCGATTACAACACTATGCGTACTTTTCCCCTAGGCCGTTCTAGTTATTCGTTTCGAGCATCAGAACTGCGAAAATTTTGAGTTTCTCAAGCGTTTCTTACTTCCAAACTGCCATATCTCGCGAACGGATTGACCAATCCGCAAAATTTCTGTTGCATCTGAAGGTAGAAACTCGCCCGATTACAACGGTATGCGTACTTTTCCCCTAGGCCGCTCTAGTTATTCGTTTCGAGCATCAGAACTGCGAAAATTTTGAGTTTCTCAAACGTTTCGTACCTCCAAACTGCCATATCTCGCGAACGGATTGACCAATCCGCAAAATTTCTGATGCATCTGAAAGTAGAAACTCGCCCGATTACAACGGTATGCGTACGTTTCCCCTAGGCCGTTCTGGTTATTCGTTTCGAGCATCAGAACTGTGAAAATTTTGAGTTTCTCAACCGTTTCTTACCTCCGGAGTGCCATATCTCGCGAACGGATTGACCAATCCGCAAAATTTCTGTTGCATCTGAAAGTAGAAATTCGCCCGATTACAACGGTGTGCGTACTTTTCCCCTAGGCCGTTCTAGTTATGTTTGTCGAGCATCAGAACTGCGAAAATTTTGAGTTTCTCGAGCGTTTCTTACCTCCAAACTGCCATATCTCGCGAACGGATTGACCAATCCGCAAAATTTCTGTTGCATCTGAAAGTAGAAACTCGCCCGATTACAACTGTATGCGTACTTTTCCCCTAGGCCGTTCTAGTTATGCTTGTCGAGCATCAGAACTGCGAAAATTTTGAGTTTCTCAAGCGTTTCTTACCTCCAAACTGCCATATCTCGCGAACGGATTGACCAATCCGCAAAATTTCTGTTGCATCTGAAAGAATAAACTCGCCCGATTACAACGGTATGCGTACTTTTCCCCTAGGCCGTTCTATTTATTCGTTTCGAGCATCAGAACTGCGAAAATTTTGAGTTTCTCAAGCGTTTCTTACTTCCAAACTGCCATATCTCGCGAAAGGATTGACCAATCCGCAAAATTTCTGTTGCATCTGAAGGTCGAAACTCGCCCGATTACAACGGTATGCGTACTTTTCCCCTAGGCCGTTCTAGTTATTCGTTTCGAGCATCAGAACTGCGAAAATTTTGAGTTTCTCAAGCGTTTCTTACCTCCAAACTGCCATACCTCGCGAACGGATTGACCAATCCGCAAAATTTCTGTTGCATCTGAAAGTAGAAACTCGCCCGATTACAACACTATGCGTACTTTTCCCCTAGGCCGTTCTAGTTATTCGTTTCGAGCATCAGAACTGCGAAAATTTTGAGTTTCTCAAGCGTTTCTTACTTCCAAACTGCCATATCTCGCGAACGGATTGACCAATCCGCAAAATTTCTGATGCATCTGAAAGTAGAAACTCGCCCGATTACAACGGTGTGCGTACTTTTCCCCTAGGCCGTTCTAGTTATGCTTGTCGAGCATCAGAACTGCGAAAATTTTGAGTTTCTCGAGCGTTTCTTACCTCCAAACTGCCATATCTCGCGAACGGATTGACCAATCCGCAAAATTTCTGTTGCATCTGAAAGTAGAAACTCGCCCGATTACAACGGTATGCGTACTTTTCCCCTAGGCCGTTCTAGTTATTCGTTTCGAGCATCAGAACTGCAAAAATGTTGAGTTTCTCAAGCGTTTCTTACCTACAAACTGCCATATCTCGCGAACGGATTGACCAATCCGCAAAATTTCTGTTGCATCTGAAAGTAGAAACTCGCCCGATTACAACACTATGCGTACTTTTCCCCTAGGCCGTTCTAGTTATTCGTTTCGAGCATCAGAACTGCGAAAATTTTGAGTTTCTCAAGCGTTTCTTACTTCCAAACTGCCATATCTCGCGAACGGATTGACCAATCCGCAAAATTTCTGTTGCATCTGAAGGTAGAAACTCGCCCGATTACAACGGTATGCGTACTTTTCCCCTAGGCCGCTCTAGTTATTCGTTTCGAGCATCAGAACTGCGAAAATTTTGAGTTTCTCAAACGTTTCGTACCTCCAAACTGCCATATCTCGCGAACGGATTGACCAATCCGCAAAATTTCTGATGCATCTGAAAGTAGAAACTCGCCCGATTACAACGGTATGCGTACGTTTCCCCTAGGCCGTTCTGGTTATTCGTTTCGAGCATCAGAACTGTGAAAATTTTGAGTTTCTCAACCGTTTCTTACCTCCGGAGTGCCATATCTCGCGAACGGATTGACCAATCAGCAAAATTTCTGTTGCATCTGAAAGTAGAAATTCGCCCGATTACAACGGTGTGCGTACTTTTCCCCTAGGCCGTTCTAGTTATGTTTGTCGAGCATCAGAACTGCGAAAATTTTGAGTTTCTCGAGCGTTTCTTACCTCCAAACTGCCATATCTCGCGAACGGATTGACCAATCCGCAAAATTTCTGTTGCATCTGAAAGTAGAAACTCGCCCGATTACAACTGTATGCGTACTTTTCCCCTAGGCCGTTCTAGTTATGCTTGTCGAGCATCAGAACTGCGAAAATTTTGAGTTTCTCAAGCGTTT
This sequence comes from Ptiloglossa arizonensis, assembly GCF_051014685.1. Lineage (NCBI taxonomy): Eukaryota > Metazoa > Arthropoda > Insecta > Hymenoptera > Colletidae > Ptiloglossa > Ptiloglossa arizonensis. The sequence continues at coordinate 825,458 of NW_027478498.1, forward strand.
CCTACCTCCAAACTGCCATATCTCGCGAACGGATTGACCAATCCGCAAAATTTTTGTTGCATCTGAAAGAATAAACTCGCCCGATTACAACGGTATGCGTACTTTTCCCCTAGGCCGTTCTATTTATTCGTTTCGAGCATCAGAACTGCGAAAATTTTGAGTTTCTCAAGCGTTTCTTACTTCCAAACTGCCATATCTCGCGAAAGGATTGACCAATCCGCAAAATTTCTGTTGCATCTGAAGGTCGAAACTCGCCCGATTACAACGGTATGCGTACTTTTCCCCTAGGCCGTTCTAGTTATTCGTTTCGAGCATCAGAACTGCGAAAATTTTGAGTTTCTCAAGCGTTTCTTACCTCCAAACTGCCATACCTCGCGAACGGATTGACCTATCCGCAAAATTTCTGTTGCATCTGAAAGTAGAAACTCGCCCGATTACAACACTATGCGTACTTTTCCCCTAGGCCGTTCTAGTTATTCGTTTCGAGCATCAGAACTGCGAAAATTTTGAGTTTCTCAAGCGTTTCTTACTTCCAAACTGCCATATCTCGCGAACGGATTGACCAATCCGCAAAATTTCTGATGCATCTGAAAGTAGAAACTCGCCCGATTACAACGGTGTGCGTACTTTTCCCCTAGGCCGTTCTAGTTATGCTTGTCGAGCATCAGAACTGCGAAAATTTTGAGTTTCTCGAGCGTTTCTTACCTCCAAACTGCCATATCTCGCGAACGGATTGACCAGTCCGCAAAATTTCTGTTGCATCTGAAAGTAGAAACTCGCCCGATTACAACGGTATGCGTACTTTTCCCCTAGGCCGTTGTAGTTATTCGTTTCGAGCATGAGAACTGCGAAAATTTTGGGTTTCTCAAGCGTTTCTTACCTACAAACTGCCATATCTCGCGAACGGATTGACCAATCCGCAAAATTTCTGTTGCATCTGAAAGTAGAAACTCGCCCGATTACAACGGTATGCGTACTTTTCCCCTAGGCCGTTCTAGTTATGCTTGTCGAGCATCAGAACTGCGAAAATTTTGAGTTTCTCAAGCGTTTCTTACCTCCAAACTGCCATATCTCGCGAACGGATTGACCAATCCGCAAAATTTCTGTTGCATCTGAAAGTAGAATCTCGCCCGATTACAACGGTATGCGTACTTTTCTCCTAGTCCGTTCTAGTTATTCGTTCCGAGCATCAGAACTGCGAAAATTTTGAGTTTCTCAAGCGTTTCTTACCTCCAAACTGCCATATCTCGCGAACGGATTGACCAATCCGCAAAATTTCTGTAGCATCTGAAAGTAGAAACTCGCCCGATTACAACGGTATGCGTTCTTTTCCCCTAGTCCGTTCTAGTTATTCGTTTCGAGCATCAGAACTGCGAAAATTTTGAGTTTCTCAAGCGTTTCTTACCTCCAAACTGCCATATCTCGCGAACGGATTGACCAATCTGCAAAATTTCTGTTGCATCTGAAAGTAGAAACTCGCCCGATTACAACGGTATGCGTACTTCTCCCCTAGGCCGTTCTAGTTATGCTTGTCGAGCATCAGAACTGCGAAAATTTTGAGTTTCTCAAGCGTTTCTTACATCCAAATTGCCATATCTCGCGAACGGATTGACCAGTCCGCAAAATTTCTGTTGCATCTGAAAGTAGAAACTCGCCCGATTACAACGGTATGCGTACTTTTCCCCTAGGCCGTTGTAGTTATTCGTTTCGAGCATGAGAACTGCGAAAATTTTGGGTTTCTCAAGCGTTGCTTACCTGCAAACTGCCATATCTCGCGAACGGAATGACCTATCCGCAAAATTTCTGTTGCATCTGAAAGTAGAAACTCGCCCGATTACAACGGTATGCGTACTTTTCCCCTAGGCCGTTCTAGTTATTCGTTTCGAGCATCAGAACTGCTAAAATGTTGAGTTTCTCAAGCGTTTCTTACCTACAAACTGCCATATCTCGCGAACGGATTGACCAATCCGCAAAATTTCTGTTGCATCTGAAAGTAGAAACTCGCCGGATTACAACGGTATGCGTACTTTTCCCCTAGTCCGTTCTAGTTATTCGTTTCGAGCATCAGAACTGCGAAAATTTTGAGTTTCTCAAGCGTTTCTTACCTCCAAACTGCCATATCTCGCGAACGGATTGACCAATCTGCAAAATTTCTGTTGCATCTGAAAGTAGAAACTCGCCCGATTACAACGGTATGCGTACTTTTCCCCTAGGCCGTTCTAGTTATGCTTGTCGAGCATCAGAACTGCGAAAATTTTGAGTTTCTCAAGCGTTTCTTACCTCCAAATTGCCATATCTCGCGAACGGATTGACCAGTCCGCAAAATTTCTGTTGCATCTGAAAGTAGAAACTCGCCCGATTACAACGGTATGCGTACTTTTCCCCTAGGCCGTTGTAGTTATTCGTTTCGAGCATGAGAACTGCGAAAATTTTGGGTTTCTCAAGCGTTGCTTACCTCCAAACTGCCATATCTCGCGAACGGAATGACCAATCCGCAAAATTTCTGTTGCATCTGAAAGTAGAAACTCGCCCGATTACAACGGTATGCGTACTTATCCCCTAGGCCGTTGTAGTTATTCGTTTCGAGCATCAGAACTGCGAAAATTTTGAGTTTCTCAAGCGTTTCTTACCTCCAAACTGCCATATCTCGCGAACGGATTGACCAATCCGCAAAATTTCTGTTGCATCTGAAAGTAGAAACTCGCCCGATTACAACGGTATGCGTACTTTTCCCCTAGTCCGTTCTAGTTATGCTTGTCGAGCATCAGAACTGCGAAAATTTTGAGTTTCTCAAGCGTTTCTTTCCTCCAAACTGCCATATCTCGCGCACGGATTGACCAATCCGCAAAGTTTCTGTTGCATCTGAAAGTAGAAACTCGCCCGATTACAACGGTATGCGTACTTTTCCCCTAGACCGTTCTGGTTATTCGTTTCGAGCATTAGAACTGTGAAAATTTTGAGTTTCTCAAGCGTTTCTTACCTCCAAACTGCCATATCTCGCGAACGGATTGACCAATCCGCAAAATTTCTGTTGCATCTGAAAGTAGAAACTCGCCCGATTACAACGGTATGCGTACTTTTCCCCTAGGCCGTTCTAGTTATTCGTTTCGAGCATCAGAACTGCGAAAATTTTGAGTTTCTCAAGCGTTTCTTACCTACAAACTGCCATATCTCGCGAACAGATTGACCAATCCGCAAAATTTCTGTTGCATCTGAAAGTAGAATGTCGCCCGATTACAACTGTATGCGTACTTTTCCCCTAGCCCGTTCTAGTTAATCGTTTCGAGCAACAGAACTGCGAAAATTTTGAGTTTCTCAAGCGTTGCTTACCTCCAAACTGCCATATCTCGCGAACGGATTGCCCAATCAGCAAAATTTCTGTTGAATCTGAAAGTAGAAACTCGCCCGATTACAACGGTGTGCGTACTTTTCCCCTAGGCCGTTCTTGTTATTCGTTTCGAGCATCAGAACCGCGAAAATTTTGAGTTTCTCAAGCGTTTCTTACATCCAAACTGCCATATCTCGCGAACGGATTGATCAATCCGCAAAAGTTCTGTTGCATCTGAAAGTAGAAACTCGCCCGATTACAACGGTATGCGTACTTTTCCCCTAGGCCGTTCTAGTTATTCGTTTCGAGCATCAGAACTGCGAAAATTTTGAGTTTCTCAAGCGTTTCTTACCTCCAAACTGCCATATCTCGCGAACGGATTGACCAATCCGCAAAATTTCTGTTGCATCTGAAAGTAGAAACTCGCCCGATTACAACACTATGCATACTTTTCCCCTAGGCCGTTCTAGTTATTCGTTTCGAGCATCAGAACTGCGAAAATTCTGAGTTTCTCAAGCGTTTCTTACATCCAAACTGCCATATCTCGCGAACGGATTGACCAATCCGCAAAATTTCTGTTGCATCTGAAGGTAGAAACTCGCCCGATTACAACGGTATGCGTACTTTTCCCCTAGCCCGTTCTAGTTATTCGTTTCGAGCATCAGAACTGCGAAAATTTTGAGTTTCTCAAGCGTTTCTTACCTCCAAACTGCCATATCTCGCGAACGGATTGACCAATCCGCAAAATTTCTGTTGCATCTGAAAGTAGAAACTCGCCCGATTACAACGGTATGCGTCCTTTTCCCCTAGGCCGTTCTAGTTATTCGTTTCGAGCATCAGAACTGCGAAAATTTTGAGTTTCTCAAGCGTTTCTCACCTACAAACTGCCACATCTCGCGAACGGATTGTCCAATCCGCAAAATTTCTGATGCATCTTAAAGTAGAAACTCGCCCGATTACAACTGTGTGCGTACTTTTACCCTAGCCCGTTCTAGTTATTCGTTTCGAGCATCAGAACTGCGAAAATTTTGAGTTTCTCAAGCGTTTCTTACCTCCAAACTGCCATATCTCGCGAACGGATTGACCAATCCGCAAAATTTCTGTTGCATCTGAAAGTAGAAACTCGCCCGATTACAACGGTATGCGTACTTTTCCCCTAGGCCGTTCTAGTTATTCGTTTCGAGCAACAGAACTGCGAAAATTTTGAGTTTCTCAAGCGTTTCTTACCTCTAAACTGCCATATCTCGCGTACGGATTGACCAATCCGCAAAATTTCTGTTGCATATGAAGGTAGAAACTCGCCCGATTACAACGGTATGCGTACGTTTCCCCTAGGCCGTTCTGGTTATTCGTTTCGAGCATCAGAACTGTGAAAATTTTGTGTTTCTCAACCGTTTCTTACCTCCGAACTGCCATATCTCGCGAACGGATTGACCAATCCGCAAAATTTCTGTTGCATCTGAAAGTAGAAACTCGCCCGATTACAACCGGTGTGCGTACTTTTCCCCTAGGCCGTTCTAGTTGTGCTTGTCGAGCATCAGAACTGCGAAAATTTTGAGTTTCTCGAGCGTTTCTTACCTGCAAACTGCCATATCTCGCGAACGGATTGACCAATCCGCAAAATTTCTGTTGCATCTGAAAGTAGAAATCCGCCCGATTACAACTACATGCGTACTTTTCCCCTAGCCCGTTCTAGTTATTCGTTTCGAGCAACAGAACTGCGAAAATTTTGAGTTTCTCAAGCGTTGCTTACCTCCAAACTGCCATATCTCGCGAACGGATTGCCCAATCATCAAAATTTCTGTTGCATCTGAAAGTAGAAACTCGCCCGATTACAATGGTGTGCGTACTTTTCCCCTAGGCCGTTCTTGTTATTCGTTTCGAGCATCAGAACCGCGAAAATTTTGAGTTTCTCAAGCGTTTCTTACATCCAAACTGCCATATCTCGCGAACGGATTGATCAATCCGCAAAAGTTCTGTTGCATCTGAAAGTAGAAACTCGCCCGATTACAACGGTATGCGTACTTTTCCCCTAGGCCGTTCTAGTTATTCGTTTCGAGCATCAGAACTGCGAAAATTTTGAGTTTCTCAAGCGTTTCTTACCTCCAAACTGCCATATCTCGCGAACGGATTGACCAATCCGCAAAATTTCTGTTGCATCTGAAAGTAGAAACTCGCCCGATTACAACGGTATGCGTACTTTTCCCCTAGCCCGTTCTAGTTATTCGTTTCGAGCATCAGAACTGCGAAAATTTTGAGTTTCTCAAGCGTTTCTTACCTCCAAACTGCCATATCTCGCGAACGGATTGACCAATCCGCAAAATTTCTGTTGCATCTGAAAGTAGAAACTCGCCCGATTACAACGGTATGCGTCCTTTTCCCCTGGGCCGTTCTAGTTATTCGTTTCGAGCATCAGAACTGCGAAAATTTTGAGATTCTCAAGCGTTTCTCACCTACAAACTGCCACATCTCGCGAACGGATTGTCCAATCCGCAAAATTTCTGATGCATCTTAAAGTAGAAACTCGCCCGATTACAACTGTGTGCGTACTTTTCCCCTAGCCCGTTCTTGTTATTCGTTTCGAGCATCAGAACCGCGAAAATTTTGAGTTTCTCAAGCGTTTCTTACATCCAAACTGCCATATCTCGCGAACGGATTGATCAATCCGCAAAAGTTCTGTTGCATCTGAAAGTAGAAACTCGCCCGATTACAACGGTATGCGTACTTTTCCCCTAGGCCGTTCTAGTTATTCGTTTCGAGCATCAGAACTGCGAAAATTTTGAGTTTCTCAAGCGTTTCTTACATCCAAACTGCCATATCTCGCGAACGGATTGATCAATCCGCAAAAGTTCTGTTGCATCTGAAAGTAGAAACTCGCCCGATTACAACGGTATGCGTACTTTTCCCCTAGGCCGTTCTAGTTATTCGTTTCGAGCATCAGAACTGCGAAAATTTTGAGTTTCTCAAGCGTTTCTCACCTACAAACTGCCACATCTCGCGAACGGATTGTCCAATCCGCAAAATTTCTGATGCATCTTAAAGTAGAAACTCGCCCGATTACAACTGTGTGCGTACTTTTCCCCTAGCCCGTTCTTGTTATTCGTTTCGAGCATCAGAACCGCGAAAATTTTGAGTTTCTCAAGCGTTTCTTACATCCAAACTGCCATATCTCGCGAACGGATTGATCAATCCGCAAAAGTTCTGTTGCATCTGAAAGTAGAAACTCGCCCGATTACAACGGTATGCGTACTTTTCCCCTAGGCCGTTCTAGTTATTCGTTTCGAGCATCAGAACTGCGAAAATTTTGAGTTTCTCAAGCGTTTCTTACATCCAAACTGCCATATCTCGCGAACGGATTGACCAATCCGCAAAATTTCTGTTGCATCTGAAAGTAGAAACTCGCCCGATTACAACACTATGCGTACTTTTCCCCTAGGCCGTTCTAGTTATTCGTTTCGAGCATCAGAACTGCGAAAATTCTGAGTTTCTCAAGCGTTTCTTACATCCAAACTGCCATATCTCGCGAACGGATTGACCAATCCGCAAAATTTCTGTTGCATCTGAAGGTAGAAACTCGCCCGATTACAACGGTATGCGTACTTTTCCCCTAGCCCGTTCTAGTTATTCGTTTCGAGCATCAGAACTGCGAAAATTTTGAGTTTCTCAAGCGTTTCTTACCTCCAAACTGCCATATCTCGCGAACGGATTGACCAATCCGCAAAATTTCTGTTGCATCTGAAAGTAGAAACTCGACCGATTACAACGGTATGCGTCCTTTTCCCCTGGGCCGTTCTAGTTATTCGTTTCGAGCATCAGAACTGCGAAAATTTTGAGATTCTCAAGCGTTTCTCACCTACAAACTGCCACATCTCGCGAACGGATTGTCCAATCCGCAAAATTTCTGATGCATCTTAAAGTAGAAACTCGCCCGATTACAACTATGTGCGTACTTTTCCCCTAGCCCGTTCTTGTTATTCGTTTCGAGCATCAGAACCGCGAAAATTTTGAGTTTCTCAAGCGTTTCTTACATCCAAACTGCCATATCTCGCGAACGGATTGATCAATCCGCAAAAGTTCTGTTGCATCTGAAAGTAGAAACTCGCCCGATTACAACGGTATGCGTACTTTTCCCCTAGGCCGTTCTAGTTATTCGTTTCGAGCATCAGAACTGCGAAAATTTTGAGTTTCTCAAGCGTTTCTTACATCCAAACTGCCATATCTCGCGAACGGATTGATCAATCCGCAAAAGTTCTGTTGCATCTGAAAGTAGAAATTCGCCCGATTACAACGGTATGCGTACTTTTCCCCTAGGCCGTTCTAGTTATTCGTTTCGAGCATCAGAACTGCGAAAATTTTGAGTTTCTCAAGCGTTTCTCACCTACAAACTGCCACATCTCGCGAACGGATTGTCCAATCCGCAAAATTTCTGATGCATCTTAAAGTAGAAACTCGCCCGATTACAACTGTGTGCGTACTTTTCCCCTAGCCCGTTCTTGTTATTCGTTTCGAGCATCAGAACCGCGAAAATTTTGAGTTTCTCAAGCGTTTCTTACATCCAAACTGCCATATCTCGCGAACGGATTGATCAATCCGCAAAAGTTCTGTTGCATCTGAAAGTAGAAACTCGCCCGATTACAACGGTATGCGTACTTTTCCCCTAGGCCGTTCTAGTTATTCGTTTCGAGCATCAGAACTGCGAAAATTTTGAGTTTCTCAAGCGTTTCTTACATCCAAACTGCCATATCTCGCGAACGGATTGACCAATCCGCAAAATTTCTGTTGCATCTGAAAGTAGAAACTCGCCCGATTACAACACTATGCGTACTTTTCCCCTAGGCCGTTCTAGTTATTCCTTTCGAGCATCAGAACTGCGAAAATTCTGAGTTTCTCAAGCGTTTCTTACATCCAAACTGCCATATCTCGCGAACGGATTGACCAATCCGCAAAATTTCTGTTGCATCTGAAGGTAGAAACTCGCCCGATTACAACGGTATGCGTACTTTTCCCCTAGCCCGTTCTAGTTATTCGTTTCGAGCATCAGAACTGCGAAAATTTTGAGTTTCTCAAGCGTTTCTTACCTCCAAACTGCCATATCTCGCGAACGGATTGACCAATCCGCAAAATTTCTGTTGCATCTGAAAGTAGAAGCTCGCCCGATTACAACGGTATGCGTCCTTTTCCCCTGGGCCGTTCTAGTTATTCGTTTCGAGCATCAGAACTGCGAAAATTTTGAGTTTCTCAAGCGTTTCTCACCTACAAACTGCCACATCTCGCGAACGGATTGTCCAATCCGCAAAATTTCTGATGCATCTTAAAGTAGAAACTCGCCCGATTACAACTGTGTGCGTACTTTTCCCCTAGCCCGTTCTAGTTATTCGTTTCGAGCATCAGAACTGCGAAAATTTTGAGTTTCTCAAGCGTTTCTTACCTCCAAACTGCCATATCTCGCGAACGGATTGACCAATCCGCAAAATTTCTGTTGCATCTGAAAGTAGAAACTCGCCCGATTACAACGGTATGCGTACTTTTCCCCTAGGCCGTTCTAGTTATTCGTTTCGAGCAACAGAACTGCGAAAATTTTGAGTTTCTCAAGCGTTTCTTACCTCTAAACTGCCATATCTCGCGAACGGATTGACCAATCCGCAAAATTTCTGTTGCATATGAAGGTAGAAACTCGCCCGATTACAACGGTATGCGTACGTTTCCCCTAGGCCGTTCTGGTTATTCGTTTCGAGCATCAGAACTGCGAAAATTTTGAGTTTCTCAAGCGTTTCTTACCTACAAACAGCCACATCTCGCGAACGTATTGTCCAATCCGCAAAATTTGTGATGCATCTGAAAGTAGAAACTCGCCCGATTACAACTGTATGCGTACTTTTCCCCTAGCCCGTTCTAGTTAATCGTTTCGAGCAACAGAACTGCGAAAATTTTGAGTTTCTCAAGCGTTGCTTACCTCCAAACTGCCATATCTCGCGAACGGATTGATCAATCCGCAAAATTTCTGTTGCATCTGAAAGTAGAAACTCGCCCGATTACAACGGTGTGCGTACTTTTCCCCTAGGCCGTTCTTGTTATTCGTTTCGAGCATCAGAACCGCGAAAATTTTCAGTTTCTCAAGCGTTTCTTACATCCAAACTGCCATATCTCGCGAACGGATTGACCAATCCGCAAAATTTCTGTTGCATCTGAAAGTAGAAACTCGCCCGATTACAACGGTATGCGTACTTTTCCCCTAGGACGTTCTAGTTATTCGTTTCGAGCATCAGAACTGCGAAAATTTGAGTTTCTCAAGCGTTTCTTATCTCCAAACTGCCATATTTCGCGAACGGATTGACCAATCCGCAAAATTTCTGTTGCATCTGAAAGTAGAAACTCGCCCGATTACAACGGTATGCGTACTTTTCCCCTAGGCCGTTCTAGTTATTCGTTTCGAGCATCAGAACTGCGAAAATTTTGAGTTTCTCAAGCGTTTCTCACCTACAAACAGCCACATCTCGCGAACGTATTGTCCAATCCGCAAAATTTGTGATGCATCTGAAAGTAGAAACTCGCCCGATTACAACTGTATGCGTACTTATCACCTAGCCTGTTCTAGTTAATCGTTTCGAGCAACAGAACTGCGAAAATTTTGAGTTTCTCAAGCGTTGCTTACCTCCAAACTGCCATATCTCGCGAACGGATTGCCCAATCAGCAAAATTTCTGTTGCATCTGAAAGTAGAAACTCGCCCGATTACAACGGTGTGCGTACTTTTCCCCTAGGCCGTTCTTGTTATTCGTTTCGAGCATCAGAACCGCGAAAATTTTGAGTTTCTCAAGCGTTTCTTACATCCAAACTGCCATATCTCGCGAACGGATTGATCAATCCGCAAAAGTTCTGTTGCATCTGAAAGTAGAAACTCGCCCGATTACAACGGTATGCGTACTTTTCCCCTAGGCCGTTCTAGTTATTCGTTTCGAGCATCAGAACTGCGAAAATTTTGAGTTTCTCAAGCGTTTCTTACCTCCAAACTGCCATATCTCGCGAACGGATTGACCAATCCGCAAAATTTCTGTTGCATCTGAAAGTAGAAACTCGCCCGATTACAACGGTATGCGTACTTTTCCCCTAGCCCGTTCTAGTTATTCGTTTCGAGCAACAGAACTGCGAAAATTTTGAGTTTCTCAAGCGTTGCTTACCTCCAAACTGCCATATCTCGCGAACGGATAGACCAATCCGCAAAATTTCTGTTGCATCTGAAAGTAGAAACTCGCCCGATTACAACGGTGTGCGTACTTTTCCCCTAGGCCGTTCTAGTTATGCTTATCGAGCATCAGAACTGCGAAAATTTTGAGTTTCTCGAGCATTTCTTACCTCCAAACTGCCATATCTCGCGAACGGATTGACCAATCCGCAAAATTTCTGTTGCATCTGAAAGTAGAAACTCGCCCGATTACAACACTATGCGTACTTTTCCTCTAGGCCGTTCTTGTTATTCGTTTCGAGCATCAGAACCGCGAAAATTTTGAGTTTCTCAAGCGTTTCTTACATCCAAACTGCCATATCTCGCGAACGGATTGATCAATCCGCAAAAGTTCTGTTGCATCTGAAAGTAGAAACTCGCCCGATTACAACGGTATGCGTACTTTTCCCCTAGGCCGTTCTAGTTATTCGTTTCGAGCATCAGAACTGCGAAAATTTTGAGTTTCTCAAGCGTTTCTTACCTCCAAACTGCCATATCTCGCGAACGGATTGACCAATCCGCAAAATTTCTGTTGCATCTGAAAGTAGAAACTCGCCCGATTACAACGGTATGCGTACTTTTCCCCTAGCCCGTTCTAGTTATTCGTTTCGAGCAACAGAACTGCGAAAATTTTGAGTTTCTCAAGCGTTGCTTACCTCCAAACTGCCATATCTCGCGAACGGATAGACCAATCCGCAAAATTTCTGTTGCATCTGAAAGTAGAAACTCGCCCGATTACAACGGTGTGCGTACTTTTCCCCTAGGCCGTTCTAGTTATGCTTATCGAGCATCAGAACTGCGAAAATTTTGAGTTTCTCGAGCATTTCTTACCTCCAAACTGCCATATCTCGCGAACGGATTGACCAATCCGCAAAATTTCTGTTGCATCTGAAAGTAGAAACTCGCCCGATTACAACACTATGCGTACTTTTCCTCTAGGCCGTTCTAGTTATTCGTTTCGAGCATCAGAACTGCGAAAATTCTGAGTTTCTCAAGCGTTTCTTACATCCAAACTGCCATATCTCGCGAACGGATTGACCAATCCGCAAAATTTCTGTTGCATCTGAAGGTAGAAACTCGCCCGATTACAACGGTATGCGTACTTCTCCCCTAGCCCGTTCTAGTTATTCGTTTCGAGCATCAGAACTGCGAAAATTTTGAGTTTCTCAAGCGTTTCTTACCTCCAAACTGCCATATCTCGCGAACGGATTGACCAATCCGCAAAATTTCTGTTGCATCTGAAAGTAGAAACTCGCCCGATTACAACGGTATGCGTACTTTTCCCCTAGGCCGTCCTAGTTATTCGTTTCGAGCATCAGAACTGCGAAAATTTTGAGTTTCTCAAGCGTTTCTCACCTACAAACTGCCACATCTCGCGAACGGATTGTCCAATCCGCAAAATTTCTGATGCATCTTAAAGTAGAAACTCGCCCGATTACAACTGTGTGCGTACTTTTCCCCTAGCCCGTTCTAGTTATTCGTTTCGAGCATCAGAACTGCGAAAATTTTGAGTTTCTCAAGCGTTTCTTACCTCCAAACTGCCATATCTCGCGAACGGATTGACCAATCCGCAAAATTTCTGTTGCATCTGAAAGTAGAAACTCGCCCGATTACAACGGTATGCGTACTTTTCCCCTAGGACGTTCTAGTTATTCGTTTCGAGCATCAGAACTGCGAAAATTTTGAGTTTCTCAAGCGTTTCTTACCTCCAAACTGCCATATTTCGCGAACGGATTGACCAATCCGCAAAATTTCTGTTGCATCTGAAAGTAGAAACTCGCCCGATTACAACGGTATGCGTACTTTTCCCCTAGGCCGTTCTAGTTATTCGTTTCGAGCATCAGAACTGCGAAAATTTTGAGTTTCTCAAGCGTTTCTCACCTACAAACAGCCACATCTCGCGAACGTATTGTCCAATCCGCAAAATTTGTGATGCATCTGAAAGTAGAAACTCGCCCGATTACAACTGTATGCGTACTTTTCACCTAGCCCGTTCTAGTTAATCGTTTCGAGCAACAGAACTGCGAAAATTTTGAGTTTCTCAAGCGTTGCTTACCTCCAAACTGCCATATCTCGCGAACGGATTGCCCAATCAGCAAAATTTCTGTTGCATCTGAAAGTAGAAACTCGCCCGATTACAACGGTGTTCGTACTTTTCCCCTAGGCCGTTCTTGTTATTCGTTTCGAGCATCAGAACCGCGAAAATTTTGAGTTTCTCAAGCGTTTCTTACATCCAAACTGCCATATCTCGCGAACGGATTGATCAATCCGCAAAAGTTCTGTTGCATCTGAAAGTAGAAACTCGCCCGATTACAACGGTATGCGTACTTTTCCCCTAGGCCGTTCTAGTTATTCGTTTCGAGCATCAGAACTGCGAAAATTTTGAGTTTCTCAAGCGTTTCTTACCTCCAAACTGCCATATCTCGCGATCGGATTGACCAATCCGCAAAATTTCTGTTGCATCTGAAAGTAGAAACTCGCCCGATTACAACGGTATGCGTACTTTTCCCCTAGCCCGTTCTAGTTATTCGTTTCGAGCAACAGAACTACGAAAATTTTGAGTTTCTCAAGCGTTGCTTACCTCCAAACTGCCATATCTCGCGAACGGATAGACCAATCCGCAAAATTTCTGTTGCATCTGAAAGTAGAAACTCGCCCGATTACAACGGTATGCGTACGATTCCCCTAAGCCGTTCTGGTTATTCGTTTCGAGCATCAGAACTGTGAAAATTTTGAGTTTCTCAACCGTTTCTTACCTCCGAACTGCCATATCTCGCGAACGGATTGACCAATCCGCAAAATTTCTGTTGCATCTGAAAGTAGAAACTCGCCCGATTACAACCGGTGTGCGTACTTTTCCCCTAGGCCGTTCTAGTTGTGCTTGTCGAGCATCAGAACTGCGAAAATTTGGAGTTTCTCGAGCGTTTCTTACCTCCAAACTGCCATATCTCGCGATCGGATTGAGCAATCCGCAAAATTTCTGTTGCATCTGAAAGTAGAAATTCGCCGGATTACAACTACATGCGTACTTTTCCCCTAGCCCGTACTAGTTATTCGTTTCGAGCAACAGAACTGCGAAAATTTTGAGTTTCCCAAGCGTTGCTTACCTCCAAACTGCCATATCTCGCGAACGGATTGACCAATCCGCAATATTTCTGTTGCATCTGAAAGTAGAAACTCGCCCGATTACAACGGTGTGCGTACTTTTCCCCTAGGCCGTTCTTGTTATTCGTTTCGAGCATCAGAACCGCGAAAATTTTCAGTTTCTCAAGCGTTTCTTACATCCAAACTGCCATATCTCGCGAACGGATTGACCAATCCGCAAAATTTCTGTTGCATCTGAAAGTAGAAACTCGCCCGATTACAACGGTATGCGTACTTTTCCCCTAGGCCGTTCTAGTTATTCGTTTCGAGCATCAAAACTGCGAAAATTTTGAGTTTCTCAAGCGTTTCTCACCTACAAACTGCCACATCTCGCGAACGGATTGTCCAATCCGCAAAATTTCTGATGCATCTGAAAGTAGAAACTCGCCCGATTACAACTGTATGCGTACTTTTCCCCTAGGCCGTTCTTGTTATTCGTTTCGAGCATCAGAACCGCGAAAATTTTGAGTTTCTCAAGCGTTTCTTACCTCCAAACTGCCATATCTCGCGAGCGGATTGACCAATCCGCAAAATTTCTGTTGCATCTGAAAGTAGAAACTCGCCCGATTACAACGGTATGCGTACTTTTCCCCTAGCCCGTTCTAGTTATTCGTTTCGAGCAACAGAACTGCGAAAATTTTGAGTTTCTCAAGCGTTGCTTACCTCCAAGCTGCCATATCTCGCGAACGGATTGACCAATCCGCAAAATTTCTGTTGCATCTGAAAGTAGAAACTCGCCCGATTACAACGGTGTGCGTACTTTTCCCCTAGGCCGTTCTAGTTATGCTTGTCGAGCATCAGAACTGCGAAAATTTTCAGTTTCTCGAGCGTTTCTTACCTCCAAACTGCCATATCTCGCGAACGGATTGACCAATCCGCAAAATTTCTGTTGCATCTGAAGGTAGAAACTCGCCCGATTACAACGGTATGCGTACTTTTCCCCTAGGCCGTTCTAGTTATTCGTTTCGAGCATCAGAACTGCGAAAATTTTGAGTTTCTCAAGCGTTTCTTACCTCCAAACTGCCATATCTCGCGAACGGATTGACCAATCCGCAAAATTTCTGGTGCATCTGAAAGTAGAAACTCGCCCGATTACAACGGTATGCGTACTTTTCCCCTAGCCCGTTCTAGTTATTCGTTTCGAGCATCAGAACTGCGAAAAGTTTGAGTTTCTCAAGCGTTTCTCACCTACAAACTGCCACATCTCGCGAACGGATTGTCCAATCCGCAAAATTTCTGATGCATCTGAAAGTAGAGACTCGCCCGATTACAACTGTATGCGTACTTTTCCCCTAGGCCGTTCTTGTTATTCGTTTCGAGCATCAGAACCGCGAAAATTTTGAGTTTCTCAAGCGTTTCTTACCTCCAAACTGCCATATCTCGCGAGCGGATTGACCAATCCGCAAAATTTCTGTTGCATCTGAAAGTAGAAACTCGCCCGATTACAACGGTATGCGTACTTTTCCCCTAGCCCGTTCTAGTTATTCGTTTCGAGCAACAGAACTGCGAAAATTTTGAGTTTCTCAAGCGTTGCTTACCTCCAAGCTGCCATATCTCGCGAACGGATTGACCAATCCGCAAAATTTCTGTTGCATCTGAAAGTAGAAACTCGCCCGATTACAACGGTGTGCGAACTTTTCCCCTAGGCCGTTCTAGTTATGCTTGTCGAGCATCAGAACTGCGAAAATTTTGAGTTTCTCAAGCGTTTCTCACATACAAACTGCCACATCTCGCGAACGGATTGTCCAATCCGCAAAATTTCTGATGCATCTGAAAGTAGAGACTCGCCCGATTACAACTGTATGCGTACTTTTCCCCTAGGCCGTTCTTGTTATTCGTTTCGAGCATCAGAACCGCGAAAATTTTGAGTTTCTCAAGCGTTTCTTACCTCCAAACTGCCATATCTCGCGAGCGGATTGACCAATCCGCAAAATTTCTGTTGCATCTGAAAGTAGAAACTCGCCCGATTACAACGGTATGCGTACTTTTCCCCTAGCCCGTTCTAGTTATTCGTTTCGAGCAACAGAACTGCGAAAATTTTGAGTTTCTCAAGCGTTGCTTACCTCCAAGCTGCCATATCTCGCGAACGGATTGACCAATCCGCAAAATTTCTGTTGCATCTGAAAGTAGAAACTCGCCCGATTACAACGGTGTGCGAACTTTTCCCCTAGGCCGTTCTAGTTATGCTTGTCGAGCATCAGAACTGCGAAAATTTTGAGTTTCTCAAGCGTTTCTCACATACAAACTGCCACATCTCGCGAACGGATTGTCCAATCCGCAAAATTTCTGATGCATCTTAAAGTAGAAACTCGCCCGATTACAACTGTGTGCGTACTTTTTCCCTAGCCCGTTCTAGTTATTCGTTTCGAGCAACAGAACTGCGAAAATTTTGTGTTTCTCAAGCGTTGCTTACCTCCAAACTGCCATACCTCGCGAACGGATTGACCAATCCGCAAAATTTCTGTTGCATCTGAAAGTAGAAACTCGCCCGATTACAACGGTATGCGTACTTTTCCCCTAGCCCGTTCTAGTTATTCGTTTCGAGCATCAGAACTGCGAAAATTTTGAGTTTCTCAAGCGTTTCTCACCTACAAACTGCCACATCTCGCGAACGGATTGTCCAATCCGCAAAATTTCTGATGCATCTGAAAGTAGAGACTCGCCCGATTACAACTGTATGCGTACTTTTCCCCTAGGCCGTTCTTGTTATTCGTTTCGAGCATCAGAACCGCGAAAATTTTGAGTTTCTCAAGCGTTTCTTACCTCCAAACTGCCATATCTCGCGAGCGGATTGACCAATCCGCAAAATTTCTGTTGCATCTGAAAGTAGAAACTCGCCCGATTACAACGGTATGCGTACTTTTCCCCTAGCCCGTTCTAGTTATTCGTTTCGAGCATCAGAACTGCGAAAATTTTGAGTTTCTCAAGCGTTGCTTACCTCCAAGCTGCCATATCTCGCGAACGGATTGACCAATCCGCAAAATTTCTGTTGCATCTGAAAGTAGAAACTCGCCCGATTACAACGGTGTGCGTACTTTTCCCCTAGGCCGTTCTTGTTATTCGTTTCGAGCATCAGAACCGCGAAAATTTTGAGTTTCTCAAGCGTTTCTTACATCCAAACCGCCATATCTCGCGAACGGATTGACCAATCCGCAAAATTTTTGTTGCATCTGAAAGTAGAAACTCTTCCGATTACAACGGTATGCGTACTTTTCCCCTAGGCCGTTCTAGTTATTCGTTTCGAGCATCAGAACTGCGAAAATTTTGAGTTTCTCAAGCGTTTCTTACCTCCAAACTGCCATATCTCGCGAACGGATTGACCAATCCGCAAAATTTCTGTTGCATCTGAAAGTAGAAACTCGCCCGATTACAACGGTATGCGTACTTTTCCCCTAGCCCGTTCTAGTTATTCGTTTCGAGCATCAGAACTGCGAAAATTTTGAGTTTCTCAAGCGTTTCTCACCTACAAACTGCCACATCTCGCGAACGGATTGTCCAATCCGCAAAATTTCTGATGCATCTGAAAGTAGAGACTCGCCCGATTACAACTGTATGCGTACTTTTCCCCTAGGCCGTTCTTGTTATTCGTTTCGAGCATCAGAACCGCGAAAATTTTGAGTTTCTCAAGCGTTTCTTACATCCAAACTGCCATATCTCGCGAGCGGATTGACCAATCCGCAAAATTTCTGTTGCATCTGAAAGTAGAAACTCGCCCGATTACAACGGTATGCGTACTTTTCCCCTAGCCCGTTCTAGTTATTCGTTTCGAGCAACAGAACTGCGAAAATTTTGAGTTTCTCAAGCGTTGCTTACCTCCAAGCTGCCATATCTCGCGAACGGATTGACCAATCCGCAAAATTTCTGTTGCATCTGAAAGTAGAAACTCGCCCGATTACAACGGTGTGCGTACTTTTCCCCTAGGCCGTTCTAGTTATGCTTGTCGAGCATCAGAACTGCGAAAATTTTGAGTTTCTCGAGCGTTTCTTACCTCCAAACTGCCATATCTCGCGAACGGATTGACCAATCCGCAAAATTTCTGTTGCATCTGAAAGTAGATACTCGCCCGATTACAACGGTATGAGTACTTTTCCCCTAGGCCGTTCTAGTTATTCGTTTCTAGCATCAGAAGTGTGAAAATTTTGAGCTTCTCAAGCGTTTCTTACCTCCAAACTGCCATATCTCGCGAACGGATAGACCAATCCGCAAAATTTCTGTTGCATCTGAAAGTAGAAACTCGCCCAATTGAAACGGTATGTTTGCTTTTCTCCTGGGCCATTCTAGTTATTCGTTTCGAGCATCAGAACTGTGCAAATTTTGAGTTTCTCAACCGTTTCTTACCTCCAAACTGCCATATCTCGCGAACGGATTTTCCAATCCGCAAAATTTCTGTTGCATCTGAAAGTAGAAACTCGTCCGATTACAACGGTATGCGTACTTTTCCCCTAGGCCGTTCTAGTTATTCGTTTCGAGCATCAGAACTGCGAAAATTTTGAGTTTCTCAAACGTTTCGTACCTCCAAACTGCCATATCTCGCGAACGGATTGACCAATCCGCAAAATTTCTGATGCATCTGAAAGTAGAAACTCGCCCGATTATAACGGTATGCGTACGTTTCCCCTAGGCCGTTCTGGTTATTCGTTTCGAGCATCAGAACTGTGAAAATTTTGAGTTTCTCAACCGTTTCTTACCTCCGGAGTGCCATATCTCGCGAATGGATTGACCAATCCGCAAAATTTCTGTTGCATCTGAAAGTAGAAATTCGCCCGATTACAACGGTGTGCGTACTTTTCCCCTAGGCCGTTCTAGTTATTCGTTTCGAGCAACAGAACTGCGAAAATTTTGAGTTTCTCAAGCGTTGCTTACCTCCAAACTGCCATATCTCGCGAACGGATTGACCAATCCGCAAAATTTCTGTTGCATCTGAAAGTAGAAACTCGCCCGATTACAACGGTGTGCGTACTTTTCCCCTAGGCCGTTCTAGTTATGCTTGTCGAGCATCAGAACTGCGAAAATTTTGAGTTTCTCGAGCGTTTCTTACCTCCAAACTGCAATATCTCGCGAACGGATTGACCAATCCACAAAATTTCTGTTGCATCTGAAAGTAGAAACTCGCCCGATTACAACACTATGCGTACTTTTCCCCTAGGCCGTTCTAGTTATTCGTTTCGAGCATCAGAACTGCGAAAATTTTGAGTTTCTCAAGCGTTTCTTACTTCCAAACTGCCATATCTCGCGAACGGATTGCCCAATCTGCAAAATTTCTGTTGCATCTGAAGGTAGAAACTCGCCCGATTACAATGGTATGCGTACTTTTCCCCTAGGCCGTTCTAGTTATTCGTTTCGAGCATCAGAACTGCGAAAATTTTGAGTTTCTCAAACGTTTCGTACCTCCAAACTGCCATATCTCGCGAACGGATTGACCAATCCGCAAAATTTCTGATGCATCTGAAAGTAGAAACTCGCCCGATTACAACGGTATGCGTACGTTTCCCCTAGGCCGTTCTGGTTATTCGTTTCGAGCATCAGAACTGTGAAAATTTTGAGTTTCTCAACCGTTTCTTACCTCCGGAGTGCCATATCTCGCGAACGGATTGACCAATCCGCAAAATTTCTGTTGCATCTGAAAGTAGAAATTCGCCCGATTACAACGGTGTGCGTACTTTTCCCCTAGGCCGTTCTAGTTATTCGTTTCGAGCAACAGAACCGCGAAGATTTTGAGTTTCTCAAGCGTTGCTTACCTCCAAACTGCCATATCTCGCGAACGGATTGACCAATCCGCAAAATTTCTGTTGCATCTGAAAGTAGAAACTCGCCCGATTACAACGGTGTGCGAACTTTTCTCCTAGGCCGTTCTAGTTATGCTTGTCGAGCATCAGAACTGCGAAAATTTTGAGTTTCTCGAGCGTTTCTTACCTCCAAACTGCAATATCTCGCGAACGGATTGACCAATCCACAAAATTTCTGTTGCATCTGAAAGTAGAAACTCGCCCGATTACAACACTATGCGTACTTTTCCCCTAGGCCGTTCTAGTTATTCGTTTCGAGCATCAGAACTGCGAAAATTTTGAGTTTCTCAAGCGTTTCTTACTTCCAAACTGCCATATCTCGCGAACGGATTGACCAATCTGCAAAATTTCTGTTGCATCTGAAGGTAGAAACTCGCCCGATTACAACGGTATGCGTACTTTTCCCCTAGGCCGTTCTAGTTAATCGTTTCGAGCATCAGAACTGCGAAAATTTTGAGTTTCTCAAACGTTTCGTACCTCCAAACTGCCATATCTCGCGAACGGATTGACCAATCCGCAAAATTTCTGATGCATCTGAAAGTAGAAACTCGCCCGATTACAACGGTATGCGTACGTTTCCCCTAGGCCGTTCTGGTTATTCGTTTCGAGCATCAGAACTGTGAAAATTTTGAGTTTCTCAACCGTTTCTTACCTCCGGAGTGCCATATCTCGCGAACGGATTGACCAATCCGCAAAATTTCTGTTGCATCTGAAAGTAGAAACTCGCCCGATTACAACTGTATGCGTACTTTTCCCCAAGGCCGTTCTAGTTATGCTTGTCGAGCATCAGAACTGCGAAAATTTTGAGTTTCTCAAGCGTTTCTTACCTCCAAACTGCCATATCTCGCGAACGGATTGACCAATCCGCAAAATTTCTGTTGCATCTGAAAGAATAAACTCGCCCGATTACAACGGTATGCGTACTTTTCCCCTAGGCCGTTCTATTTATTCGTTTCGAGCATCAGAACTGCGAAAATTTTGAGTTTCTCAAGCGTTTCTTACTTCCAAACTGCCACATCTCGCGAAAGGATTGACCAATCCGCAAAATTTCTGTTGCATCTGAAGGTCGAAACTCGCCCGATTACAACGGTATGCGTACTTTTCCCCTAGCCCGTTCTAGTTATTCGTTTCGAGCATCAGAACTGCGAAAATTTTGAGTTTCTCAAGCGTTTCTCACCTACAAACTGCCACATCTCGCGAACGGATTGTCCAATCCGCAAAATTTCTGATGCATCTGAAAGTAGAGACTCGCCCGATTACAACTGTATGCGTACTTTTCCCCTAGGCCGTTCTTGTTATTCGTTTCGAGCATCAGAACCGCGAAAATTTTGAGTTTCTCAAGCGTTTCTTACCTCCAAACTGCCATATCTCGCGAGCGGATTGACCAATCCGCAAAATTTCTGTTGCATCTGAAAGTAGAAACTCGCCCGATTACAACGGTATGCGTACTTTTCCCCTAGCCCGTTCTAGTTATTCGTTTCGAGCAACAGAACTGCGAAAATTTTGAGTTTCTCAAGCGTTGCTTACCTCCAAGCTGCCATATCTCGCGAACGGATTGACCAATCCGCAAAATTTCTGTTGCATCTGAAAGTAGAAATTCGCCCGATTACAACGGTGTGCGTACTTTTCCCCTAGGCCGTTCTAGTTATTCGTTTCGAGCAACAGAACTGCGAAAATTTTGAGTTTCTCAAGCGTTGCTTACCTCCAAACTGCCATATCTCGCGAACGGATTGACCAATCCGCAAAATTTCTGTTGCATCTGAAAGTAGAAACTCGCCCGATTACAACGGTGTGCGTACTTTTCCCCTAGGCCGTTCTAGTTATGCTTGTCGAGCATCAGAACTGCGAAAATTTTGAGTTTCTCGAGCGTTTCTTACCTCCAAACTGCAATATCTCGCGAACGGATTGACCAATCCACAAAATTTCTGTTGCATCTGAAAGTAGAAACTCGCCCGATTACAACACTATGCGTACTTTTCCCCTAGGCCGTTCTAGTTATTCGTTTCGAGCATCAGAACTGCGAAAATTTTGAGTTTCTCAAGCGTTTCTTACTTCCAAACTGCCATATCTCGCGAACGGATTGACCAATCTGCAAAATTTCTGTTGCATCTGAAGGTAGAAACTCGCCCGATTACAACGGTATGCGTATTTTTCCCCTAGGCCGTTCTAGTTATTCGTTTCGAGCATCAGAACTGCGAAAATTTTGAGTTTCTCAAACGTTTCGTACCTCCAAACTGCCATATCTCGCGAACGGATTGACCAATCCGCAAAATTTCTGATGCATCTGAAAGTAGAAACTCGCCCGATTACAACGGTATGCGTACGTTTCCCCTAGGCCGTTCTGGTTATTCGTTTCGAGCATCAGAACTGTGAAAATTTTGAGTTTCTCAACCGTTTCTTACCTCCGGAGTGCCATATCTCGCGAACGGATTGACCAATCCGCAAAATTTCTGTTGCATCTGAAAGTAGAAATTCGCCCGATTACAACGGTGTGCGTACTTTTCCCCTAGGCCGTTCTAGTTATGTTTGTCGAGCATCAGAACTGCGAAAATTTTGAGTTTCTCGAGCGTTTCTTACCTCCAAACTGCCATATCTCGCGAACGGATTGACCAATCCGCAAAATTTCTGTTGCATCTGAAAGTAGAAACTCGCCCGATTACAACTGTATGCGTACTTTTCCCCTAGGCCGTTCTAGTTATGCTTGTCGAGCATCAGAACTGCGAAAATTTTGAGTTTCTCAAGCGTTTCTTACCTCCAAACTGCCATATCTCGCGAACGGATTGACCAATCCGCAAAATTTCTGTTGCATCTGAAAGTAGAAATTCGCCCGATTACAACGGTGTGCGTACTTTTCCCCTAGGCCGTTCTAGTTATTCGTTTCGAGCAACAGAACTGCGAAAATTTTGAGTTTCTCAAGCGTTGCTTACCTCCAAACTGCCATATCTCGCGAACGGATTGACCAATCCGCAAAATTTCTGTTGCATCTGAAAGTAGAAACTCGCCCGATTACAACGGTGTGCGTACTTTTCCCCTAGGCCGTTCTAGTTATGCTTGTCGAGCATCAGAACTGCGAAAATTTTGAGTTTCTCGAGCGTTTCTTACCTCCAAACTGCAATATCTCGCGAACGGATTGACCAATCCACAAAATTTCTGTTGCATCTGAAAGTAGAAACTCGCCCGATTACAACACTATGCGTACTTTTCCCCTAGGCCGTTCTAGTTATTCGTTTCGAGCATCAGAACTGCGAAAATTTTGAGTTTCTCAAGCGTTTCTTACTTCCAAACTGCCATATCTCGCGAACGGATTGACCAATCCGCAAAATTTCTGTTGCATCTGAAAGTAGAAATTCGCCCGATTACAACGGTGTGCGTACTTTTCCCCTAGGCCGTTCTAGTTATTCGTTTCGAGCAACAGAACTGCGAAAATTTTGAGTTTCTCAAGCGTTGCTTACCTCCAAACTGCCATATCTCGCGAACGGATTGACCAATCCGCAAAATTTCTGTTGCATCTGAAAGTAGAAACTCGCCCGATTACAACGGTGTGCGTACTTTTCCCCTAGGCCGTTCTAGTTATGCTTGTCGAGCATCAGAACTGCGAAAATTTTGAGTTTCTCGAGCGTTTCTTACCTCCAAACTGCAATATCTCGCGAACGGATTGACCAATCCACAAAATTTCTGTTGCATCTGAAAGTAGAAACTCGCCCGATTACAACACTATGCGTACTTTTCCCCTAGGCCGTTCTAGTTATTCGTTTCGAGCATCAGAACTGCGAAAATTTTGAGTTTCTCAAGCGTTTCTTACTTCCAAACTGCCATATCTCGCGAACGGATTGACCAATCTGCAAAATTTCTGTTGCATCTGAAGGTAGAAACTCGCCCGATTACAACGGTATGCGTATTTTTCCCCTAGGCCGTTCTAGTTATTCGTTTCGAGCATCAGAACTGCGAAAATTTTGAGTTTCTCAAACGTTTCGTACCTCCAAACTGCCATATCTCGCGAACGGATTGACCAATCCGCAAAATTTCTGATGCATCTGAAAGTAGAAACTCGCCCGATTACAACGGTATGCGTACGTTTCCCCTAGGCCGTTCTGGTTATTCGTTTCGAGCATCAGAACTGTGAAAATTTTGAGTTTCTCAACCGTTTCTTACCTCCGGAGTGCCATATCTCGCGAACGGATTGACCAATCCGCAAAATTTCTGTTGCATCTGAAAGTAGAAATTCGCCCGATTACAACGGTGTGCGTACTTTTCCCCTAGGCCGTTCTAGTTATGTTTGTCGAGCATCAGAACTGCGAAAATTTTGAGTTTCTCGAGCGTTTCTTACCTCCAAACTGCCATATCTCGCGAACGGATTGACCAATCCGCAAAATTTCTGTTGCATCTGAAAGTAGAAACTCGCCCGATTACAACTGTATGCGTACTTTTCCCCTAGGCCGTTCTAGTTATGCTTGTCGAGCATCAGAACTGCGAAAATTTTGAGTTTCTCAAGCGTTTCTTACCTCCAAACTGCCATATCTCGCGAACGGATTGACCAATCCGCAAAATTTCTGTTGCATCTGAAAGTAGAAATTCGCCCGATTACAACGGTGTGCGTACTTTTCCCCTAGGCCGTTCTAGTTATTCGTTTCGAGCAACAGAACTGCGAAAATTTTGAGTTTCTCAAGCGTTGCTTACCTCCAAACTGCCATATCTCGCGAACGGATTGACCAATCCGCAAAATTTCTGTTGCATCTGAAAGTAGAAACTCGCCCGATTACAACGGTGTGCGTACTTTTCCCCTAGGCCGTTCTAGTTATGCTTGTCGAGCATCAGAACTGCGAAAATTTTGAGTTTCTCGAGCGTTTCTTACCTCCAAACTGCAATATCTCGCGAACGGATTGACCAATCCACAAAATTTCTGTTGCATCTGAAAGTAGAAACTCGCCCGATTACAACACTATGCGTACTTTTCCCCTAGGCCGTTCTAGTTATTCGTTTCGAGCATCAGAACTGCGAAAATTTTGAGTTTCTCAAGCGTTTCTTACTTCCAAACTGCCATATCTCGCGAACGGATTGACCAATCTGCAAAATTTCTGTTGCATCTGAAGGTAGAAACTCGCCCGATTACAACGGTATGCGTACTTTTCCCCTAGGCCGTTCTAGTTATTCGTTTCGAGCATCAGAACTGCGAAAATTTTGAGTTTCTCAAGCGTTTCTTACCTCCAAACTGCCATATCTCGCGAACGGATTGACCAATCCGCAAAATTTCTGTTGCATCTGAAAGAATAAACTCGCCCGATTACAACGGTATGCGTACTTTTCCCCTAGGCCGTTCTATTTATTCGTTTCGAGCATCAGAACTGCGAAAATTTTGAGTTTCTCAAGCGTTTCTTACTTCCAAACTGCCACATCTCGCGAAAGGATTGACCAATCCGCAAAATTTCTGTTGCATCTGAAGGTCGAAACTCGCCCGATTACAACGGTATGCGTACTTTTCCCCTAGCCCGTTCTAGTTATTCGTTTCGAGCATCAGAACTGCGAAAATTTTGAGTTTCTCAAGCGTTTCTCACCTACAAACTGCCACATCTCGCGAACGGATTGTCCAATCCGCAAAATTTCTGATGCATCTGAAAGTAGAGATTCGCCCGATTACAACTGTTTGCGTACTTTTCCCCTAGGCCGTTCTTGTTATTCGTTTCGAGCATCAGAACCGCGAAAATTTTGAGTTTCTCAAGCGTTTCTTACCTCCAAACTGCCATATCTCGCGAGCGGATTGACCAATCCGCAAAATTTCTGTTGCATCTGAAAGTAGAAACTCGCCCGATTACAACGGTATGCGTACTTTTCCCCTAGCCCGTTCTAGTTATTCGTTTCGAGCAACAGAACTGCGAAAATTTTGAGTTTCTCAAGCGTTGCTTACCTCCAAGCTGCCATATCTCGCGAACGGATTGTCCAATCCGCAAAATTTCTGTTGCATCTGAAAGTAGAAACTCGCCCGATTACAACGGTGTGCGTACTTTTCCCCTAGGCCGTTCTAGTTATGCTTGTCGAGCATCAGAACTGCGAAAATTTTGAGTTTCTCGAGCGTTTCTTACCTCCAAACTGCCATATCTCGCGAACGGATTGACCAATCCGCAAAATTTCTGTTGCATCTGAAAGTAGATACTAGCCCGATTACAACGGTATGAGTACTTTTCCCCTAGGCCGTTCTAGTTATTCGTTTCTAGCATCAGAAGTGTGAAAATTTTGAGTTTCTCAACCGTTTCTTACCTCCAAACTGCCATATCTCGCGAGCGGATTTTCCAATCCGCAAAATTTCTGTTGCATCTGAAAGTAGAAACTCGTCCGATTACAACGGTATGCGTACTTTTCCCCTAGGCCGTTCTAGTTATTCGTTTCGAGCATCAGAACTGTGAAAATTTTTAGTTTCTCAAGCGTTTCTTACTTCCAAACTGCCATATCTCGCGAACGGATTGACCAATCCGCAATATTTCTGTTGCATCTGAAAGTAGAAACTCGCCCGATTACAACGGTATGCGTACTTTTCCCATAGGCCGTTCTAGTTATGCTTGTCGAGCATCAGAACTGCGAAAATTTTGAGTTTCTCAAGCGTTTCTTACCTCCAAACTGCCATATCTCGCGAACGGTTTGACGAATCCGCAAAATTTCTGTTGCATCTGAAAGTAGAAACTCGCCCGATTACAACTGTATGCGTACTTTTCCCCTAGGCCGTTCTAGTTATTCGTTTCGAGCATCAGAACTGCGAAAATTTTGAGTTTCTCAAGCGTTTCTTACTTCCAAACTGCCATATCTCGCGAACGGATTGACCAATCCGCAAAATTTCTGTTGCATCTGAAGGTAGAAACTCGCCCGATTACAACGGTATGCGTACTTTTCCCCTAGGCCGTTCTAGTTATTCGTTTCGAGCATCAGAACTGCGAAAATTTGGAGTTTCTCAAACGTTTCGTACCTCCAAACTGCCATATCTCGCGAACGGATTGACCAATCCGCAAAATTTCTGATGCATCTGAAAGTAGAAACTCGCCCGATTACAACGGTATGCGTACGTTTCCCCTAGGCCGTTCTGGTTATTCGTTTCGAGCATCAGAACTGTGAAAATTTTGAGTTTCTCAACCGTTTCTTACCTCCGGAGTGCCATACCTCGCGAACGGATTGACCAATCCGCAAAATTTCTGTTGCATCTGAAAGTAGAAATTCGCCCGATTACAACGGTGTGCGTACTTTTCCCCTAGGCCGTTCTAGTTATGTTTGTCGAGCATCAGAACTGCGAAAATTTTGAGTTTCTCGAGCGTTTCTTACCTCCAAACTGCCATATCTCGCGAACGGATTGACCAATCCGCAAAATTTCTGTTGCATCTGAAAGTAGAAACTCGCCCGATTACAACTGTATGCGTACTTTTCCCCTAGGCCGTTCTAGTTATGCTTGCCGAGCATCAGAACTGCGAAAATTTTGAGTTTCTCAAGCGTTTCTTACCTCCAAACTGCCATATCTCGCGAACGGATTGACCAATCCGCAAAATTTCTGTTGCATCTGAAAGAATAAACTCGCCCGATTACAACGGTATGCGTACTTTTCCCCTAGGCCGTTCTATTTATTCGTTTCGAGCATCAGAACTGCGAAAATTTTGAGTTTCTCAAGCGTTTCTTACTTCCAAACTGCCATATCTCGCAAAAGGATTGACCAATCCGCAAAATTTCTGTTGCATCTGAAGGTCGAAACTCGCCCGATTACAACGGTATGCGTACTTTTCCCCTAGGCCGTTCTAGTTATTCGTTTCGAGCATCAGAACTGCGAAAATTTTGAGTTTCTCAAGCGTTTCTTACCTCCAAACTGCCATACCTCGCGAACGGATTGACCAATCCGCAAAATTTCTGTTGCATCTGAAAGTAGAAACTCGCCCGATTACAACACTATGCGTACTTTTCCCCTAGGCCGTTCTAGTTATTCGTTTCGAGCATCAGAACTGCGAAAATTTTGAGTTTCTCAAGCGTTTCTTACTTCCAAACTGCCATATCTCGCGAACGGATTGACCAATCCGCAAAATTTCTGTTGCATCTGAAGGTAGAAACTCGCCCGATTACAACGGTATGCGTACTTTTCCCCTAGGCCGTTCTAGTTATTCGTTTCGAGCATCAGAACTGCGAAAATTTTGAGTTTCTCAAGCGTTTCTTACTTCCAAACTGCCATATCTCGCGAACGGATTGACCAATCCGCAAAATTTCTGTTGCATCTGAAGGTAGAAACTCGCCCGATTACAACGGTATGCGTACTTTTCCCCTAGGCCGTTCTAGTTATTCGTTTCGAGCATCAGAACTGCGAAAGTTTTGAGTTTCTCAAGCGTTTCGTACCTCCAAACTGCCATATCTCGCGAACGGATTGACCAATCCGCAAAATTTCTGATGCATCTGAAAGTAGAAACTCGCCCGATTACAACGGTGTGCGTACTTTTCCCCTAGGCCGTTCTAGTTATGCTTGTCGAGCATCAGAACTGCGAAAATTTTGAGTTTCTCGAGCGTTTCTTACCTCCAAACTGCCATATCTCGCGAACGGATTGACCAATCCGCAAAATTTCTGTTGCATCTGAAAGTAGATACTCGCCCGATTACAACGGTATGAGCACTTTTCCCCTAGGCCGTTCTAGTTATTCGTTTCTAGCATCAGAAATGTGAAAATTTTGAGTTTCTCAAGCGTTTCTTACCTCCAAACTGCCATATCTCGCGAACGGATAGACCAATCCGCAAAATTTCTGTTGCATCTGAAAGTAGAAACTCGCCCGATTACAACTGTATGCGTACTTTTCCCCTAGTCCGTTATAGTTATTCTTTTCGAGCATCAGAACTGCGAAAATTTTTAGTTTCTCAAGCGTTTCTTACCTCCAAACTGCCATATCTCGCGAACGAATTGACCAATCCGCAAAATTTCTGTTGCATCTGAAAGTAGAAACTCGCCCGATTACAACGGTATGCGTACTTTTCCCCTAGGCCGTTCTAGTTATGCTTGTCGAGCATCAGAACTGCGAAAATTTGGAGTTTCTCAAGCGTTTCTTACCTCCAAACTGCCATATCTCGCGAACGGATTGACCAATCCGCAAAATTTCTGTTGCATCTGAAGGTAGAAACTCGCCCGATTACAACTGTATGCGTACTTTTCCCCTAGACCGTTCTAGTTATTCGTTTCGAGCATCAGAACTGCGAAAATTTTTAGTTTCTCAAGCGTTTCTTACCTCCAACCTGCCATATCTCGCGAACGAATTGACCAATCCGCAAAATTTCTGTTGCATCTGAAAGTAGAAACTCGCCCGATTACAACGGTATGCGTACTTTTCCCCTAGGCCGTTCTAGTTATGCTTGTCGAGCATCAGAACTGCGAAAATTTTGAGATTCTCAAGCGTTTCTTACCTCCAAACTGCCATATCTCGCGAACGGATTGACCAATCCGCAAAATTTCTGTTGCATCTGAAAGTAGAAACTCGCCCGATTACAACGGTATACGTACTTTTCTTCTAGGCCGTTCTAGTTGTTCGTTTCGAGCATCAGAACTGCGAAAATTTTGAGTTTCTCAAGCGTTTCTTACCTCCAAACTGCCATACCTCGCGAACGGATTGACCATTCCGCAAAATTTCTGTTGCGTCTGAAAGTAGAAACTCGCCCGATTACAACTGTATGCGTACTTTTCCCCTAGTCCGTTATAGTTATTCGTTTCGAGCATCAGAACTGCGAAAATTTTTAGTTTCTCCAGCGTTTCTTACCTCCAAACTGCCATATCTCGCGAACGGATTGACCAATCCGCAAAATTTCTGTTGCATCTGAAGGTAGAAACTCGCCCGATTACAACTGTATGCGTACTTTTCCCCTAGACCGTTCTAGTTATTCGTTTCGAGCATCAGAACTGCGAAAATTTTGAGTTTCTCAAGCGTTTCTTACCTCCAAACTGCCATATCTCGCGAACGGATTGACCAATCCGCAAAATTTCTGTTGCATCTGAAAGTAGAAACTCGCCCGATTACAACGGTATGCGTACTTTTCCCCTAGGCCGTTCTGGTTATTCGTTTCGAGCATCAGAACTGTGAAAATTTTGAACTTCTCAAGCGTTTCTTACCTCCAAACTGCCATATCTCGCGAACGGATTGACCAATCCGCAAAATTTCTGTTGCATCTGAAAGTAGAAACTCGCCCGATTACAACACTATGCGTACTTTTCCCCTAGGCCGTTCTAGTTGTTCGTTTCGAGCATCAGAACTGCAAAAATTTTGAGTTTCTCAAGCGTTTCTTACCTCTAAACTGCCATATCTCGCGAACGGATTGACCAATCCGCAAAATTTCTGTTGCATCTGAAAGTAGAAACTCGCCCGATTACAACTGTATGCGTACTTTTCCCCTAGTCCGTTATAGTTATTCGTTTCGAGCATCAGAACTGCGAAAATTTTTAGTTTCTCAAGCGTTTCTTACCTCCAAACTGCCATATCTCGCGAACGAATTGACCAATCCGCAAAATTTCTGTTGCATCTGAAAGTAGAAACTCGCCCGATTACAACGGTATGCGTACTTTTCCCCTAGGCCGTTCTAGTTATGCTTGTCGAGCATCAGAACTGCGAAAATTTGGAGTTTCTCAAGCGTTTCTTACCTCCAAACTGCCATATCTCGCGAACGGATTGACCAATCCGCAAAATTTCTGTTGCATCTGAAGGTAGAAACTCGCCCGATTACAACTGTATGCGTACTTTTCCCCTAGACCGTTCTAGTTATTCGTTTCGAGCATCAGAACTGCGAAAATTTTGAGTTTCTCAACCGTTTCTTACCTCCAAACTGCCATATCTCGCGAACGGATTGACCAATCCGCAAAATTTCTGTTGCATCTGAAAGTAGAAACTCGCCCGATTACAACGGTATGCGTACTTTTCCCCTAGGCCGTTCTGGTTATTCGTTTCGAGCATCAGAACTGTGAAAATTTTGAGCTTCTCAAGCGTTTCTTACCTCCAAACTGCCATATCTCGCGAACGGATTGACCAATCCGCAAAATTTCTGTTGCATCTGAAAGTAGAAACTCGCCCGATTACAACACTATGCGTACTTTTCCCCTAGGCCGTTCTAGTTGTTCGCTTCGAGCATCAGAACTGCGAAAATTTTGAGTTTCTCAAGCGTTTCTTACCTCCAAACTGCCATATCTCGCGAACGGATTGACCAATCCGCAAAATTTCTGTTGCATCTGAAAGTAGAAACTCGCCCGATTACAACTGTATGCGTACTTTTCCCCTAGTCCGTTATAGTTATTCGTTTCGAGCATCAGAACTGCGAAAATTTTTAGTTTCTCAAGCGTTTCTTACTTCCAAACTGCCATATCTCCTGAACAGATTGACCAATCCGCAAAATTTCTGTTGCATCTGAAGGTAGAATCTCGCCCGATTACAACTGTATGCGTACTTTTCCCCTAGTCCGTTATAGTTATTCGTTTCGAGCATCAGAACTGCGAAAATTTTGAGTTTCTCAAGCGTTTCTTACCTCCAAACTGCCATATCACGCGAACGGATTGACCAATCCGCAAAATTTCTGTTGCATCTGAAAGTAGAAACACGCCCGATTACAACTGTATGCGTACTTTTCCCCTAGTCCGTTCTAGTTGTTCGTTTCGAGCATCAGAACTGCGAAAATTTTTAGTTTCTCAAGCGTTTCTTACCTCCAAACTGCCATATCTCGCGAACGAATTGACCAATCCGCAAAATTTCTGTTGCATCTGAAAGTAGAAACTCGCCCGATTACAACGGTATGCGTACTTTTCCCCTAGGCCGTTCTAGTTATGCTTGTCGAGCATCAGAACTGCGAAAATTTTGAGTTTCTCAAGCGTTTCTTACCTCCAAACTGCCATATCTCGCGAACGGATTGACCAATCCGCAAAATTTCTGTTGCATCTGAAAGTAGAAACTCGCCCGATTACAACACTATGCGTACTTTTCCCCTAGGCCGTTCTAGTTGTTCGTTTCGAGCATCAGAACTGCGAAAATTTTTAGTTTCTCAAGCGTTTCTTACCTCCAAACTGCCATATCTCGCGAACGAATTGACCAATCCGCAAAATTTCTGTTGCATCTGAAAGTAGAAACTCGCCCGATTACAACGGTATGCGTACTTTTCCCCTAGGCCGTTCTAGTTATGCTTGTCG
The DNA here is from genome assembly GCF_051014685.1 of Ptiloglossa arizonensis. Lineage (NCBI taxonomy): Eukaryota > Metazoa > Arthropoda > Insecta > Hymenoptera > Colletidae > Ptiloglossa > Ptiloglossa arizonensis. The sequence goes on from NW_027478498.1 coordinate 857,094, forward strand.
AGCATCAGAACTGCGAAAATTTTGAGTTTCTCAAGCGTTTCTTACCTCCAAACTGCCATATCTCGCGAACGGATTGACCAATCCGCAAAATTTCTGTTGCATCTGAAAGTAGAAACTCGCCCGATTACAACACTATGCGTACTTTTCCCCTAGGCCGTTCTAGTTGTTCGTTTCGAGCATCAGAACTGCGAAAATTTTGAGTTTCTCAAGCGTTTCTTACCTCCAAACTGCCATATCTCGCGAACGGATTGACCAATCCGCAAAATTTCTGTTGCATCTGAAAGTAGAAACTCGCCCGATTACAACACTATGCGTACTTTTCCCCTAGGCCGTTCTAGTTGTTCGTTTCGAGCATCAGAACTGCGAAAATTTTGAGTTTCTCAAGCGTTTCTTACCTCCAAACTGCCATATCTCGCGAACGGATTGACCAATCCGCAAAATTTCTGTTGCATCTGAAAGTAGAAACACGCCCGATTACAACTGTATGCGTACTTTTCCCCTAGTCCGTTCTAGTTGTTCGTTTCGAGCATCAGAACTGCGAAAATTTTTAGTTTCTCAAGCGTTTCTTACCTCCAAACTGCCATATCTCGCGAACGAATTGACCAATCCGCAAAATTTCTGTTGCATCTGAAAGTAGAAACTCGCCCGATTACAACGGTATGCGTACTTTTCCCCTAGGCCGTTCTAGTTATGCTTGTCGAGCATCAGAACTGCGAAAATTTTGAGTTTCTCAAGCGTTTCTTACCTCCAAACTGCCATATCTCGCGAACGGATTGACCAATCCGCAAAATTTCTGTTGCATCTGAAAGTAGAAACTCGCCCGATTACAACACTATGCGTACTTTTCCCCTAGGCCGTTCTAGTTGTTCGTTTCGAGCATCAGAACTGCGAAAATTTTGAGTTTCTCAAGCGTTTCTTACCTCCAAACTGCCATATCTCGCGAACGGATTGACCAATCCGCAAAATTTCTGTTGCATCTGAAAGTAGAAACTCGCCCGATTACAACTGTATGCGTACTTTTCCCCTAGTCCGTTATAGTTATTCGTTTCGAGCATCAGAACTGCGAAAATTTTTAGTTTCTCAAGCGTTTCTTACATCCAAACTGCCATATCTCGCGAACGGATTGACCAATCCGCAAAATTTCTGTTGCATCTGAAAGTAGAAACTCGCCCGATTACAATCGTGTGCGCACTTTTCCCCTAGGCCGTTCTAGTTATTCGTTTCGAGCATCAGAACGGCGAAAATTATGAGTTTTTCAAGCGTTTCTTACCTCCAAACTGCCATATCTCGCGGACGGATTGACCAATCCGCAAAATATCTGTTGCATCTGAGAGTAGAAACCCGCCCGATTACAACTGTATGCGTACTTTTCCCCTAGGCCGTTCTAGTTATTCGTTTCGAGCAACAGAACTGCGAAAATTTTGAGTTTCTCAAGCGTTGCTTACCTCCAAACTGCCATATCTCGCGAACGGATTGACCAATCCGCAAAATTTCTGTTGCATCTGAAAGTAGAAACTCGCCCGATTACAACGGTATGCGTACTTTTCCCCTAGGCCGTTGTAGTTATTCGTTTCGAGCATCAGAATTGCGAAAATTTTGAGTTTCTCAAGCGTTTCTTACCTACAAACTGCCACATCTCGCGAACGGATTGACCAATCCGCAAAATTTCTGATGCATCTGAAAGCAGAAACTCGCCCGATTACAACGGTATGCGTACTTTTCCCCTAGGCCGCCCTAGTAATTCGTTTCGAGCATCAGAACTGCGAAAATTTTGAGTTTCTCAAGCGTTTCTTACTTCCAAACTGCCATATCTCGCGAACGGATTGACCAATCCGCAAAATTTCTGTTGCATCTGAAAGTGGAAACTCGCCCGATTACAACTGTATGCGTACTTTTCCCCTAGGCCGTTCTAGTTATGCTTGTCGAGCATCAGAAGTGCGAAAATTTAGAGTTTCTCAAGCGTTTCTTACCTCCAAACTGCCATATCTCGCGAACGGTTTGACCAATCCGCAAAATTTCTGTTGCATCTGAAAGTAGAAACTCGCCCGATTACAACGGTATGCGTACTTTTCCCCTAGTCCGTTATAGTTATTCGTTTCGAGCATCAGAACTGCGAAAATTTTTAGTTTCTCAAGCGTTTCTTACATCCAAACTGCCATATCTCGCGAACGGATTGACCGATCCGCAAAATTTCTGTTGCATCTGAAAGTAGAAACTCGCCCGATTACAATCGTGTGCGCACTTTTCCCCTAGGCCGTTCTAGTTATTCGTTTCGAGCATCAGAACGGCGAAAATTATGAGTTTTTCAAGCGTTTCTTACCTCCAAACTGCCATATCTCGCGGACGGATTGACCAATCCGCAAAATATCTGTTGCATCTGAGAGTAGAAACCCGCCCGATTACAACTGTATGCGTACTTTTCCCCTAGGCCGTTCTAGTTATTCGTTTCGAGCAACAGAACTGCGAAAATTTTGAGTTTCTCAAGCGTTGCTTACCTCCAAACTGCCATATCTCGCGAACGGATTGACCAATCCGCAAAATTTCTGTTGCATCTGAAAGTAGAAACTCGCCCGATTACAACGGTATGCGTACTTTTCCCCTAGGCCGTTCTAGTTATTCGTTTCGAGCATCAGAATTGCGAAAATTTTGAGTTTCTCAAGCGTTTCTTACCTACAAACTGCCACATCTCGCGAACGGATTGACCAATCCGCAAAATTTCTGATGCATCTGAAAGCAGAAACTCGCCCGATTACAACGGTATGCGTACTTTTCCCCTAGGCCGCCCTAGTAATTCGTTTCGAGCATCAGAACTGCGAAAATTTTGAGTTTCTCAAGCGTTTCTTACTTCCAAACTGCCATATCTCGCGAACGGATTGACCAATCCGCAAAATTTCTGTTGCATCTGAAAGTGGAAACTCGCCCGATTACAACTGTATGCGTACTTTTCCCCTAGGCCGTTCTAGTTATGCTTGTCGAGCATCAGAAGTGCGAAAATTTAGAGTTTCTCAAGCGTTTCTTACCTCCAAACTGCCATATCTCGCGAACGGTTTGACCAATCCGCAAAATTTCTGTTGCATCTGAAAGTAGAAACTCGCCCGATTACAACGGTATGCGTACTTTTCCCCTAGGCCGTTCTAGTTATTCGTTTCGAGCATCAGAATTGCGAAAATTTTGATTTTCTCAAGCGTTTCTTACCTACAAACTGCCACATCTCGCGAACGGATTGACCAATCCGCAAAATTTCTGATGCATCTGAAAGCAGAAACTCGCCCGATTACAACGGTATGCGTACTTTTCCCCTAGGCCGCCCTAGTAATTCGTTTCGAGCATCAGAACTGCGAAAATTTTGAGTTCCTCAAGCGTTTCTTACCTCCAAACTGCCATATCTCGCCAACGGATTGACCAATCCGCAAAATTTCTGTTGCATCTGAAAGTAGAAACTCGCCCGATTACAACTGTATGCGTACTTTTCCCCTAGGCCGTTCTAGTTATTCGTTTTGAGCAACAGAACTGCGAAAATTTTGAGTTTCTCAAGCGTTGCTTACCTCCAAACTGCCATATCTCGCGAACGGATTGACCAATCCGCAAAATTTCTGTTGCATCTGAAAGTAGAGACTCGCCCGATTACAACGGTATGTGTAGTTTTCCCCTAGGCCGTTCCAGTTATTCGTTACGAGCATCAGAACTGCGAAAACTTTGAGTTTCTCAAGCGTTTCTTACATCCAAACTGCCATATCTCGCGAACGGATTGACCGATCCGCAAAATTTCTGTTGCATCTGAAAGTAGAAACTCGCCCGATTACAACGGTATGCGTACTTTTCCCCTAGGCCGTTCTAGTTATTCGTTTCGAGCATCAGAACTGCGAAAATTTTGAGTTTCTCAAGCGTTTCTTACCTCCAAACTGCCATATCTCGTGAACGAATTGATCAATCCGCAAAATTTCTGTTGCACCAAAAAGTAGAAACTCACCCGATTACAACGGTATGCGCACTTTTCCCCTAGGCTGTTCTAGTTATTCGTTTCGAGCATCAGAACTGCGAAAATTTTGAGTTTCTCAAACGTTTCTTACCTCCAAACTGCCATATCTCGCGAACGGATTGACCAATCCGCAAAATTTCTGTTGCGTCTGAAAGTAGAGACTCGCCCGATTACAACGGTATGTGTAGTTTTCCCCTAGGCCGTTCCAGTTATTCGTTACGAGCATCAGAACTGCGAAAACTTTGAGTTTCTCAAGCGTTTCTTACATCCAAACTGCCATATCTCGCGAACGGATTGACCGATCCGCAAAATTTCTCTTGCATCTGAAAGTAGAAACTCGCCCGATTACAATCGTGTGCGCACTTTTCCCCTAGGCCGTTCTAGTTATTCGTTTCGAGCATCTGAACGGCGAAAATTATGAGTTTTTCAAGCGTTTCTTACCTCCAAACTGCCATATCTCGCGGACGGAATGACCAATCCGCAAAATATCTGTTGCATCTGAGAGTAGAAACCCGCCCGATTACAACTGTATGCGTACTTTTCCCCTAGGCCGTTCTAGTTATTCGTTTCGAGCAACAGAACTGCGAAAATTTTGAGTTTCTCAAGCGTTGCTTACATCCAAACTGCCATATCTCGCGAACGGATTGACCAATCCGCAAAATTTCTGTTGCATCTGAAAGTAGAAGCTCGCCCGATTACAACGGTATGCGTACTTTTCCCCTAGTCCGTTATAGTTATTCGTTTTGAGCATCAGAACTGCGAAAATTTTTAGTTTCTCAAGCGTTTCTTACTTCCAAACTGCCATATCTCCTGAACAGATTAACCAATCCGCAAAATTTCTGTTGCATCTGAAGGTAGAATCTCGCCCGATTACAACTGTATGCGTACTTTTCCCCTAGTCCGTTATAGTTATTCGTTTCGAGCATCAGAACTGCGAAAATTTTGAGTTTCTCAAGCGTTTCTTACCTCCAAACTGCCATATCACGCGAACGGATTGACCAATCCGCAAAATTTCTGTTGCATCTGAAAGTAGAAACACGCCCGATTGCAACGGTATGCGCACTTTTCCCCTAGGCCGTTCTAGTTATTCGTTTCGAGCATCAGAACTGCGAAAATTTTGAGTTCCTCAAGCGTTGCTTACCTCCAAACTGCCATATCTCGCCAACGGATTGACCAATCCGCAAAATTTCTGTTGCATCTGAAAGTAGAGACTCGCCCGATTACAACGGTATGTGTAGTTTTCCCCTAGGCCGTTCCAGTTATTCGTTACGAGCATCAGAACTGCGAAAACTTTGAGTTTCTCAAGCGTTTCTTACATCCAAACTGCCATATCTCGCGAACGGATTGACCGATCCGCAAAATTTCTGTTGCATCTGAAAGTAGAAACTCGCCCGATTACAATCGTGTGCGCACTTTTCCCCTAGGCCGTTCTAGTTATTCGTTTCGAGCATCAGAACGGCGAAAATTATGAGTTTTTCAAGCGTTTCTTACCTCCAAACTGCCATATCTCGCGAACGGATTGACCAATCCGCAAAATATCTGTTGCATCTGAGAGTAGAAACCCGCCCGATTACAACTGTATGCGTACTTTTCCCCTAGGCCGTTCTAGTTATTCGTTTCGAGCAACAGAACTGCGAAAATTTTGAGTTTCTCAAGCGTTGCTTACCTCCAAACTGCCATATCTCGCGAACGGATTGACCAATCCGCAAAATTTCTGTTGCATCTGAAAGTAGAAACTCGCCCGATTACAACGGTATGCGTACTTTTCCCCTAGGCCGTTCTAGTTATTCGTTTCGAGCATCAGAATTGCGAAAATTTTGAGTTTCTCAAGCGTTTCTTACCTACAAACTGCCACATCTCGCGAACGGATTGACCAATCCGCAAAATTTCTGATGCATCTGAAAGCAGAAACTCGCCCGATTACAACGGTATGCGTACTTTTCCCCTAGGACGCCCTAGTAATTCGTTTCGAGCATCAGAACTGCGAAAATTTTGAGTTTCTCAAGCGTTTCTTACTTCCAAACTGCCATATCTCGCGAACGGATTGACCAATCCGCAAAATTTCTGTTGCATCTGAAAGTGGAAACTCGCCCGATTACAACTGTATGCGTACTTTTCCCCTAGGCCGTTCTAGTTATGCTTGTCGAGCATCAGAAGTGCGAAAATTTTGAGTTTCTCAAGCGTTTCTTACCTCCAAACTGCCATATCTCGCGAACGGTTTGACCAATCCGCAAAATTTCTGTTGCATCTGAAAGTAGAAACTCGCCCGATTACAACGGTATGCGTACTTTTCCCCTAGACCGTTCTAGTTATTCGTTTCGAGCATCAGAATTGCGAAAATTTTGAGTTTCTCAAGCGTTTCTTACCTACAAACTGCCACATCTCGCGAACGGATTGACCAATCCGCAAAATTTCTGATGCATCTGAAAGCAGAAACTCGCCCGATTACAACGGTATGCGTACTTTTCCCCTAGGCCGCCCTAGTAATTCGTTTCGAGCATCAGAACTGCGAAAATTTTGAGTTCCTCAAGCGTTTCTTACCTCCAAACTGCCATATCTCGCCAACGGATTGACCAATCCGCAAAATTTCTGTTGCATCTGAAAGTAGAAACTCGCCCGATTACAACTGTATGCGTACTTTTCCCCTAGGCCGTTCTAGTTATTCGTTTCGAGCAACAGAACTGCGAAAATTTTGAGTTTCTCAAGCGTTGCTTACCTCCAAACTGCCATATCTCGCGAACGGATTGACCAATCCGCAAAATTTCTGTTGCATCTGAAAGTAGAGACTCGCCCGATTACAACGGTATGTGTAGTTTTCCCCTAGGCCGTTCCAGTTATTCGTTACGAGCATCAGAACTGCGAAAACTTTGAGTTTCTCAAGCGTTTCTTACATCCAAACTGCCATATCTCGCGAACGGATTGACCGATCCGCAAAATTTCTGTTGCATCTGAAAGTAGAAACTCGCCCGATTACAAACGTGTGCGCACTTTTCTCCTAGGCCGTTCTAGTTATTCGTTTCGAGCATCAGAACGGCGAAAATTATGAGTTTTTCAAGCGTTTCTTACCTCCAAACTGCCATATCTCGCGGACGGATTGACCAATCCGCAAAATATCTGTTGCATCTGAGAGTAGAAACCCGCCCGATTACAACTGTATGCGTACTTTTCCCCTAGGCCGTTCTAGTTATTCGTTTCGAGCAACAGAACTGCGAAAATTTTGAGTTTCTCAAGCGTTGCTTACCTCCAAACTGCCATATCTCGCGAACGGATTGACCAATCCGCAAAATTTCTGTTGCATCTGAAAGTAGAAACTCGCCCGATTACAACGGTATGCGTACTTTTCCCCTAGGCCGTTCTAGTTATTCGTTTCGAGCATCAGAATTGCGAAAATTTTGAGTTTCTCAAGCGTTTCTTACCTACAAACTGCCACATCTCGCAAACGGATTGACCAATCCGCAAAATTTCTGATGCATCTGAAAGCAGAAACTCGCCCGATTACAACGGTATGCGTACTTTTCCCTTAGGCCGCCCTAGTAATTCGTTTCGAGCATCAGAACTGCGAAAATTTTGAGTTTCTCAAGCGTTTCTTACATCCAAACTGCCATATCTCGTGAACGAATTGATCAATCCGCAAAATTTCTGTTGCACCAAAAAGTAGAAACTCACCCGATTACAACGGTATGCGCACTTTTCCCCTAGGCTGTTCTAGTTATTCGTTTCGAGCATCAGAACTGCGAAGATTTTGAGTTTCTCAAACGTTTCTTACCTCCAAACTGCCATATCTCGCGAACGGATTGACCAATCCGCAACATTTCTGTTGCGTCTGAAAGTAGAGACTCGCCCGATTACAACGGTATGTGTAGTTTTCCCCTAGGCCGTTCCAGTTATTCGTTACGAGCATCAGAACTGCGAAAACTTTGAGTTTCTCAAGCGTTTCTTACATCCAAACTGCCATATCTCGCGAACGGATTGACCGATCCGCAAAATTTCTGTTGCATCTGAAAGTAGAAACTCGCCCGATTACAATCGTGTGCGCACTTTTCCCCTAGGCCGTTCTAGTTATTCGTTTCGAGCATCTGAACGGCGAAAATTTTGAGTTTCTCAAGCGTTGCTTACATCCAAACTGCCATATCTCGCGAACGGATTGACCAATCCGCAAAATTTCTGTTGCATCTGAAAGTAGAAACTCGCCCGATTACAACGGTATGCGTACTTTTCCCCTAGGCCGTTCTAGTTATTCCTTTCGAGCATCAGAATTGCGAAAATTTTGAGTTTCTCAAGCGTTTCTTACCTACAAACTGCCACATCTCGCGAACGGATTGACCAATCCGCAAAATTTCTGATGCATCTGAAAGCAGAAACTCGCCCGATTACAACGGTATGCGTACTTTTCCCCTAGGCCGCCCTAGTAATTCGTTTCGAGCATCAGAACTGCGAAAATTTTGAGTTTCTCAAGCGTTTCTTACTTCCAAACTGCCATATCTCGCGAACGGATTGACCAATCCGCAAAATTTCTGTTGCATCTGAAAGTGGAAACTCGCCCGATTACAACTGTATGCGTACTTTTCCCCTAGGCCGTTCTAGTTATGCTTGTCGAGCATCAGAAGTGCGAAAATTTTGAGTTTCTCAAGCGTTTCTTACCTCCAAACTGCCATATCTCGCGAACGGTTTGACCAATCCGCAAAATTTCTGTTGCATCTGAAAGTAGAAACTCGCCCGATTACAACGGTATGCGTACTTTTCCCCTAGGCCGTTCTAGTTATTCGTTTCGAGCATCAGAACTGCGAAAATTTTGAGTTTCTCAAGCGTTTCTTACCTCCAAACTGCCATATCTCGTGAACGAATTGATCAATCCGCAAAATTTCTGTTGCACCAAAAAGTAGAAACTCACCCGATTACAACGGTATGCGCACTTTTCCCCTAGGCTGTTCTAGTTATTCGTTTCGAGCATCAGAACTGCGAAAATTTTGAGTTTCTCAAACGTTTTTTACCTCCAAACTGCCATATCTCGCGAACGGATTGACCAATCCGCAACATTTCTGTTGCGTCTGAAAGTAGAGACTCGCCCGATTACAACGGTATGTGTAGTTTTCCCCTAGGCCGTTCCAGTTATTCGTTACGAGCATCAGAACTGCGAAAACTTTGAGTTTCTCAAGCGTTTCTTACATCCAAACTGCCATATCTCGCGAACGGATTGACCGATCCGCAAAATTTCTGTTGCATCTGAAAGTAGAAACTCGCCCGATTACAATCGTGTGCGCACTTTTCCCCTAGGCCGTTCTAGTTATTCGTTTCGAGCATCTGAACGGCGAAAATTTTGAGTTTCTCAAGCGTTGCTTACATCCAAACCGCCATATCTCGCGAACGGATTGACCAATCCGCAAAATTTCTGTTGCATCTGAAAGTAGAAACTCGCCCGATTACAACGGTATGCGTACTTTTCCCCTAGGCCGTTCTAGTTATTCGTTTCGAGCATCAGAACTGCGAAAATTTTGAGTTTCTCAAGCGTTTCTTACCTACAAACTGCCACATCTCGCGAACGGATTGACCAATCCGCAAAATTTCTGATGCATCTGAAAGCAGAAACTCGCCCGATTACAACGGTATGCGTACTTTTCCCCTAGGCCGCCCTAGTAATTCGTTTCGAGCATCAGAACTGCGAAAATTTTGAGTTTCTCAAGCGTTTCTTACTTCCAAACTGCCATATCTCGCGAACGGATTGACCAATCCGCAAAATTTCTGTTGCATCTGAAAGTGGAAACTCGCCCGATTACAAATGTATGCGTACTTTTCCCCTAGGCCGTTCTAGTTATTCGTTTCGTGCATCAGAACTGCGAAAATTTTGAGTTTCACAAGCGTTTCTTACTTCCAAACTGCCATATCTCCTGAACGGATTGACCAATCCGCAAAATTTCTGTTGCATCTGAAGGTAGAATCTCGCCCGATTACAACGGTATGCGTATTTTTCCACTAGGCCGTTCTAGTTATTCGTTTCGAGCATCAGAACTGCGAAAATTTTGAGTTTCTCAAGCGTTTCTTACCTACAAACTGCCACATCTCGCGAACGGATGGACCAATCCGCAAAATTTCTGATGCATCTGAAAGCAGAAACTCGCCCGATTACAACACTATGCGTACTTTTCCCCTAGGCCGTTCTAGTTGTTCGTTTCGAGCATCAGAACTGCGAAAATTTTTAGTTTCTCAAGCGTTTCTTACCTCCGAACTGCCATATCTCGCGAACGAATTGTCCAATCCGCAAAATTTCTGTTGCATCTGAAGGTAGAATCTCGCCCGATTACAACGGTATGCGTATTTTTCCACTAGGCCGTTCTAGTTATTCGTTTCGAGCATCAGAACTGCGAAAATTTTGAGTTTCTCAAGCGTTTCTTACCTCCAAACTGCCATATCTCGCGAACGGATTGACCAATCCGCAAAATTTCTGTTGCATCTGAAGGTAGAAACTCGCCCGATTACAACTGTATGCGTACTTTTCCCCTAGACCGTTCTAGTTATTCGTTTCGAGCATCAGAACTGCGAAAATTTTGAGTTTCTCAAGCGTTTCTTACCTCCAAACTGCCATATCTCGCGAACGGATTGACCAATCCGCAAAATTTCTGTTGCATCTGAAAGTAGAAACTCGCCCGATTACAACTGTATGCGTACTTTTCCCCTAGTCCGTTATAGTTATTCGTTTCGAGCATCAGAACCGCGAAAATTTTGAGTTTCTCAAGCGTTTCTTACATCCAAACTGCCATATCTCGCGAACGGATTGACCAATCCGCAAAATTTCTGTTGCATCTGAAAGTGGAAACTCGCCCGATTACAACTGTATGCGTACTTTTCCCCTAGTCCGTTATAGTTATTCGTTTCGAGCATCAGAACTGCGAAAATTTTTAGTTTCGCAAGCGTTTCTTACCTCCAAACTGCCATATCTCGCGAACGAATTGTCCAATCCGCAAAATTTCTGTTGCATCTGAAAGTAGAAACTCGCCCGATTACAACGGTATGCGTACTTTTCCCCTAGGCCGTTCTAGTTATGCTTGTCGAGCATCAGAACTGCGAAAATTTTGAGTTTCTCAAGCGTTTCTTACCTCCAAACTGCCATATTTCGCGAACGGATTGACCAATCCGCAAAATTTCTGTTGCATCTGAAGGTAGAAACTCGCCCGATTACAACTGTATGCGTACTTTTCCCCTAGACCGTTCTAGTTATTCGTTTCGAGCATCAGAACTGCGAAAATTTTGAGTTTCTCAAGCGTTTCTTACCTCCAAACTGCCATATCTCGCGAACGGATTGACCAATCCGCAAAATTTCTGTTGCATCTGAAAGTAGAAACTCGCCCGATTACAACTGTATGCGTACTTTTCCCCTAGTCCGTTATAGTTATTCGTTTCGAGCATCAGAACCGCGAAAATTTTGAGTTTCTCAAGCGTTTCTTACCTCCAAACTGCCATATCTCGCGAACGGTTTGACCAATGCGCAAAATTTCTGTTGCATCTGAAAGTAGAAACTCGCCCGATTACAACGGTATGCGTACTTTTCCCCTAGGCCGTTCTAGTTATTCGTTTCGAGCATCAGAACTGCGAAAATTTTGAGTTTCTCAAGCGTTTCTTACCTCCAAACTGCCATATCTCGCGAACGGATTGACCAATCCGCAAAATTTCTGTTGCATCTGAAAGTAGAAACTCGCCCGATTACAACTGTATGCGTACTTTTCCCCCAGTCCGTTCCAGTTATTCGTTTCGAGAATCAGAACTGCGAAAATTTGGAGTTTCTCAAGCGTTTCTTACCTCCAAACTGCCATATCTCGCGAACGGATTGACCAATCCGCAAAATTACTGTTGCATCTGAAGGTAGAAACTCGCCCGATTACAACTGTATGCGTACTTTTCCCCTAGGCCGTTCTAGTTGTTCGTTTCGAGCATCAGAACTGCGAAAATTTTGAGTTTCTCAAGCGTTTCTTACCTCCAAACTGCCATATCGCGTGAACGGATTGACCAATCCGCAAAATTTCTGTTGCATCTGAAAGTAGAAACTCGCCCGATTACAACTGTATGCGTACTTTTCCCCTAGTCCGTTATAGTTATTCGTTTCGAGCATCAGAACTGCGAAAATTTTTAGTTTCTCAAGCGTTTCTCACCTACAAACTACCACATCTCGCGAACGGATTGTCCAATCCGCAAAATTTCTGATGCATCTGAAAGTAGAAACTCGCCCGATTACAACGGTGTGCGTACTTTTCCCCTAGGCCGTTCTTGTTATTCGTTTCGAGCATCAGAACCGCGAAAATTTTGAGTTTCTCAAGCGTTTCTTACATCCAAACTGCCATATCTCGCGAACGGATTGACCAATCCGCAAAATTTCTGTTGCATCTGAAAGTGGAAACTCGCCCGATTACAACTGTATGCGTACTTTTCTCCTAGGCCGTTCTAGTTATGCTTGTCGAGCATCAGAACTGCGAAAATTTTGAGTTTCTCAAGCGTTTCTTACCTCCAAACTGCCATATCTCGCGAACGGTTTGACCAATGCGCAAAATTTCTGTTGCATCTGAAAGTAGAAACTCGCCCGATTACAACGGTATGCGTACTTTTCCCCTAGGCCGTTCTAGTTATTCGTTTCGAGCATCAGAACTGCGAAAATTTTGAGTTTCTCAAGCGTTTCTTACCTCCAAACTGCCATATCTCGCGAACGGATTGACCAATCCGCAAAATTTCTGTTGCATCTGAAAGTAGAAACTCGCCCGATTACAACTGTATGCGTACTTTTCCCCCAGTCCGTTCTAGTTATTCGTTTCGAGAATCAGAACTGCGAAAATTTGGAGTTTCTCAAGCGTTTCTTACCTCCAAACTGCCATATCTCGCGAACGGATTGACCAATCCGCAAAATTTCTGTTGCATCTGAAGGTAGAAACTCGCCCGATTACAACTGTATGCGTACTTTTCCCCTAGGCCGTTCTAGTTGTTCGTTTCGAGCATCAGAACTGCGAAAATTTTGAGTTTCTCAAGCGTTTCTTACCTCCAAACTGCCATATCTCGTGAACGGATTGACCAATGCGCAAAATTTCTGTTGCATCTGAAAGTAGAAACTCGCCCGATTACAACTGTATGCGTACTTTTCCCCTAGTCCGTTATAGTTATTCGTTTCGAGCATCAGAACTGCGAAAATTTTTAGTTTCTCAAGCGTTTCTTACCTCCAAACTGCCATATCTCGCGAACGAATTGACTAATCCGCAAAATTTCTGTTGCATCTGAAAGTAGAAACTCGCCCGATTACAACGGTATGCGTACTTTTCCCCCAGGCCGTTCTAGTTATGCTTGTCGAGCATCAGAACTGCGAAAATTTTGAGTTTCTCAAGCGTTTCTTACCTCCAAACTGCCATATCTCGCGAACGGATTGACCAATCCGCAAAATTTCAGTTGCATCTGAAAGTAGAAACTCGCCCGATTACAACGGTATGCGTACTTTTCCCCTAGGCCGTTCTAGTTATTCGTTTCGAGCATCAGAATTGCGAAAATTTTGAGTTTCTCAAGCGTTTCTTACCTACAAACTGCCACATCTCGCAAACGGATTGACCAATCCGCAAAATTTCTGATGCATCTGAAAGCAGAAACTCGCCCGATTACAACGGTATGCGTACTTTTCCCTTAGGCCGCCCTAGTAATTCGTTTCGAGCATCAGAACTGCGAAAATTTTGAGTTTCTCAAGCGTTTCTTACTTCCAAACTGCCATATCTCGCGAACGGATTGACCAATCCGCAAAATTTCTGTTGCATCTGAAAGTGGAAACTCGCCCGATTACAACTGTATGCGTACTTTTCCCCTAGGCCGTTCTAGTTATGCTTGTCGAGCATCAGAAGTGCGAAAATTTTGAGTTTCTCAAGCGTTTCTTACCTCCAAACTGCCATATCTCGCGAACGGTTTGACCAATCCGCAAAATTTCTGTTGCATCTGAAAGTAGAAACTCGCCCGATTACAACGGTATGCGTACTTTTCCCCTAGGCCGTTCTAGTTATTCGTTTCGAGCATCAGAACTGCGAAAATTTTGAGTTTCTCAAGCGTTTCTTACCTCCAAACTGCCATATCTCGTGAACGAATTGATCAATCCGCAAAATTTCTGTTGCACCAAAAAGTAGAAACTCACCCGATTACAACGGTATGCGCACTTTTCCCCTAGGCTGTTCTAGTTATTCGTTTCGAGCATCAGAACTGCGAAAATTTTGAGTTTCTCAAACGTTTCTTACCTCCAAACTGCCATATCTCGCGAACGGATTGACCAATCCGCAACATTTCTGTTGCGTCTGAAAGTAGAGACTCGCCCGATTACAACGGTATGTGTAGTTTTCCCCTAGGCCGTTCCAGTTATTCGTTACGAGCATCAGAACTGCGAAAACTTTGAGTTTCTCAAGCGTTTCTTACATCCAAACTGCCATATCTCGCGAACGGATTGACCGATCCGCAAAATTTCTGTTGCATCTGAAAGTAGAAACTCGCCCGATTACAACGGTATGCGTACTTTTCCCCTAGGCCGTTCTAGTTATTCGTTTCGAGCATCAGAATTGCGAAAATTTTGAGTTTCTCAAGCGTTTCTTACCTACAAACTGCCACATCTCGCGAACGGATTGACCAATCCGCAAAATTTCTGATGCATCTGAAAGCAGAAACTCGCCCGATTACAACGGTATGCGTACTTTTCCCCTAGGCCGCCCTAGTAATTCGTTTCGAGCATCAGAACTGCGAAAATTTTGAGTTTCTCAAGCGTTTCTTACTTCCAAACTGCCATATCTCGCGAACGGATTGACCAATCCGCAAAATTTCTGTTGCATCTGAAAGTGGAAACTCGCCCGGTTACAACTGTATGCGTACTTTTCCCCTAGGCCGTTCTAGTTATGCTTGTCGAGCATCAGAAGTGCGAAAATTTTGAGTTTCTCAAGCGTTTCTTACCTCCAAACTGCCATATCTCGCGAACGGTTTGACCAATCCGCAAAATTTCTGTTGCATCTGAAAGTAGAAACTCGCCCGATTACAACGGTATGCGTACTTTTCCCCTAGGCCGTTCTAGTTATTCGTTTCGAGCATCAGAACTGCGAAAATTTTGAGTTTCTCAAGCGTTTCTTACCTCCAAACTGCCATATCTCGTGAACGAATTGATCAATCCGCAAAATTTCTGTTGCACCAAAAAGTAGAAACTCACCCGATTACAACGGTATGCGCACTTTTCCCCTAGGCTGTTCTAGTTATTCGTTTCGAGCATCAGAACTGCGAAAATTTTGAGTTTCTCAAACGTTTCTTACCTCCAAACTGCCATATCTCGCGAACGGATTGACCAATCCGCAAAATTTCTGTTGCGTCTGAAAGTAGAGACTCGCCCGATTACAACGGTATGTGTAGTTTTCCCCTAGGCCGTTCCAGTTATTCGTTACGAGCATCAGAACTGCGAAAACTTTGAGTTTCTCAAGCGTTTCTTACATCCAAACTGCCATATCTCGCGAACGGATTGACCGATCCGCAAAATTTCTGTTGCATCTGAAAGTAGAAACTCGCCCGATTACAATCGTGTGCGCACTTTTCCCCTAGGCCGTTCTAGTTATTCGTTTCGAGCATCTGAACGGCGAAAATTTTGAGTTTCTCAAGCGTTGCTTACATCCAAACTGCCATATCTCGCGAACGGATTGACCAATCCGCAAAATTTCTGTTGCATCTGAAAGTAGAAACTCGCCCGATTACAACGGTATGCGTACTTTTCCCCTAGGCCGTTCTAGTTATTCGTTTCGAGCATCAGAACTGCGAAAATTTTGAGTTTCTCAAGCGTTTCTTACCTACAAACTGCCACATCTCGCGAACGGATTGACCAATCCGCAAAATTTCTGATGCATCTGAAAGCAGAAACTCGCCCGATTACAACGGTATGCGTACTTTTCCCCTAGGCCGCCCTAGTAATTCGTTTCGAGCATCAGAACTGCGAAAATTTTGAGTTTCTCAAGCGTTTCTTACTTCCAAACTGCCATATCTCGCGAACGGATTGACCAATCCGCAAAATTTCTGTTGCATCTGAAAGTGGAAACTCGCCCGATTACAAATGTATGCGTACTTTTCCCCTAGGCCGTTCTAGTTATTCGTTTCGTGCATCAGAACTGCGAAAATTTTGAGTTTCACAAGCGTTTCTTACTTCCAAACTGCCACATCTCGCGAACGGATGGACCAATCCGCAAAATTTCTGATGCATCTGAAAGCAGAAACTCGCCCGATTACAACACTATGCGTACTTTTCCCCTAGGCCGTTCTAGTTGTTCGTTTCGAGCATCAGAACTGCGAAAATTTTTAGTTTCTCAGGCGTTTCTTACCTCCGAACTGCCATATCTCGCGAACGAATTGTCCAATCCGCAAAATTTCTGTTGCATCTGAAAGTAGAAACTCGCCCGATTACAACGGTATGCGTACTTTTCCCCTAGGCCGTTCTAGTTATGCTTGTCGAGCATCAGAACTGCGAAAATTTTGAGTTTCTCAAGCGTTTCTTACCTCCAAACTGCCATATCTCGCGAACGGATTGACCAATCCGCAAAATTTCTGTTGCATCTGAAGGTAGAAACTCGCCCGATTACAACTGTATGCGTACTTTTCCCCTAGACCGTTCTAGTTATTCGTTTCGAGCATCAGAACTGCGAAAATTTTGAGTTTCTCAAGCGTTTCTTACCTCCAAACTGCCATATCTCGCGAACGGATTGACCAATCCGCAAAATTTCTGTTGCATCTGAAAGTAGAAACTCGCCCGATTACAACTGTATGCGTACTTTTCCCCTAGTCCGTTATAGTTATTCGTTTCGAGCATCAGAACCGCGAAAATTTTGAGTTTCTCAAGCGTTTCTTACATCCAAACTGCCATATCTCGCGAACGGATTGACCAATCCGCAAAATTTCTGTTGCATCTGAAAGTGGAAACTCGCCCGATTACAACTGTATGCGTACTTTTCCCCTAGTCCGTTATAGTTATTCGTTTCGAGCATCAGAACTGCGAAAATTTTTAGTTTCGCAAGCGTTTCTTACCTCCAAACTGCCATATCTCGCGAACGGATTGACCAATCCGCAAAATTTCTGTTGCATCTGAAAGTAGAAACTCGCCCGATTACAACTGTATGCGTACTTTTCCCCCAGTCCGTTCTAGTTATTCGTTTCGAGAATCAGAACTGCGAAAATTTGGAGTTTCTCAAGCGTTTCTTACCTCCAAACTGCCATATCTCGCGAACGGATTGACCAATCCGCAAAATTACTGTTGCATCTGAAGGTAGAAACTCGCCCGATTACAACTGTATGCGTACTTTTCCCCTAGGCCGTTCTAGTTGTTCGTTTCGAGCATCAGAACTGCGAAAATTTTGAGTTTCTCAAGCGTTTCTTACCTCCAAACTGCCATATCGCGTGAACGGATTGACCAATCCGCAAAATTTCTGTTGCATCTGAAAGTAGAAACTCGCCCGATTACAACTGTATGCGTACTTTTCCCCTAGTCCGTTATAGTTATTCGTTTCGAGCATCAGAACTGCGAAAATTTTTAGTTTCTCAAGCGTTTCTCACCTACAAACTACCACATCTCGCGAACGGATTGTCCAATCCGCAAAATTTCTGATGCATCTGAAAGTAGAAACTCGCCCGATTACAACGGTGTGCGTACTTTTCCCCTAGGCCGTTCTTGTTATTCGTTTCGAGCATCAGAACCGCGAAAATTTTGAGTTTCTCAAGCGTTTCTTACATCCAAACTGCCATATCTCGCGAACGGATTGACCAATCCGCAAAATTTCTGTTGCATCTGAAAGTGGAAACTCGCCCGATTACAACTGTATGCGTACTTTTCTCCTAGGCCGTTCTAGTTATGCTTGTCGAGCATCAGAACTGCGAAAATTTTGAGTTTCTCAAGCGTTTCTTACCTCCAAACTGCCATATCTCGCGAACGGTTTGACCAATGCGCAAAATTTCTGTTGCATCTGAAAGTAGAAACTCGCCCGATTACAACGGTATGCGTACTTTTCCCCTAGGCCGTTCTAGTTATTCGTTTCGAGCATCAGAACTGCGAAAATTTTGAGTATCTCAAGCGTTTCTTACCTCCAAACTGCCATATCTCGCGAACGGATTGACCAATCCGCAAAATTTCTGTTGCATCTGAAAGTAGAAACTCGCCCGATTACAACTGTATGCGTACTTTTCCCCCAGTCCGTTCTAGTTATTCGTTTCGAGAATCAGAACTGCGAAAATTTGGAGTTTCTCAAGCGTTTCTTACCTCCAAACTGCCATATCTCGCGAACGGATTGACCAATCCGCAAAATTTCTGTTGCATCTGAAGGTAGAAACTCGCCCGATTACAACTGTATGCGTACTTTTCCCCTAGGCCGTTCTAGTTGTTCGTTTCGAGCATCAGAACTGCGAAAATTTTGAGTTTCTCAAGCGTTTCTTACCTCCAAACTGCCATATCTCGTGAACGGATTGACCAATGCGCAAAATTTCTGTTGCATCTGAAAGTAGAAACTCGCCCGATTACAACTGTATGCGTACTTTTCCCCTAGTCCGTTATAGTTATTCGTTTCGAGCATCAGAACTGCGAAAATTTTTAGTTTCTCAAGCGTTACTTACCTCCAAACTGCCATATCTCGCGAACGAATTGACTAATCCGCAAAATTTCTGTTGCATCTGAAAGTAGAAACTCGCCCGATTACAACGGTATGCGTACTTTTCCCCCAGGCCGTTCTAGTTATGCTTGTCGAGCATCAGAACTGCGAAAATTTTGAGTTTCTCAAGCGTTTCTTACCTCCAAACTGCCATATCTCGCGAACGGATTGACCAATCCGCAAAATTTCAGTTGCATCTGAAAGTAGAAACTCGCCCGATTACAACACTATGCGTACTTTTCCCCCAGTCCGTTCTAGTTATTCGTTTCGAGCATCAGAACTGCGAAAATTTGGAGTTTCTCAAGCGTTTCTTACCTCCAAACTGCCATATCTCGCGAACGAATTGACTAATCCGCAAAATTTCTGTTGCATCTGAAAGTAGAAACTCGCCCGATTACAACGGTATGCGTACTTTTCCCCTAGGCCGTTCTAGTTATGCTTGTCGAGCATCAGAACTGCGAAAATTTTGAGTTTCTCAAGCGTTTCTTACCTCCAAACTGCCATATCTCGCGAACGGATTGACCAATCCGCAAAATTTCTGTTGCATCTGAGAGTAGAAACCCGCCCGATTACAACTGTATGCGTACTTTTCCCCTAGTCCGTTATAGTTATTCGTTTCGAGCATCAGAACTGCGAAAATTTTTAGTTTCTCAAGCGTTTCTTACCTCCAAACTGCCATATCTCGCGAACGAATTGTCCAATCCGCAAAATTTCTGTTGCATCTGAAAGTAGAAACTCGCCCGATTACAACGGTATGCGTACTTTTCCCCTAGGCCGTTCTAGTTGTGCTTGTCGAGCATCAGAACTGCGAAAATTTTGAGTTCCTCAAGCGTCTCTTACGTCCAAACTGCCATATCTCGCGAACGGATTGACCAATCCGCAAAATTTCTGTTGCATCTGAAAGTAGAAACTCGCCCGATTACAACACTATGCGTACTTTTCCCCTAGGCCGTTCTAGTTGTTCGTTTCGAGCATCAGAACTGCGAAAATTTTGAGTTTCTCAAGCGTTTCTTACCTCCAAACTGCCATATCTCGCGAACGAATTGTCCAATCCGCAAAATTTCTGTTGCATCTGAAAGTAGAAACTCGCCCGATTACAACGGTATGCGTACTTTTCTCCTAGGCCGCCCTAGTTATTCGTTTCGAGCATCAGAACTGCGAAAATTTTGAGTTTCTCAAGCGTTTCTTACCCCCAAACTGCCATATCTCGCGAACGGATTGACCAATCCGCAAAATTTCTGTTGCATCTGAAAGTAGTAACTCGCCCGATTACAACGGTATGTGTACTTTTCCCCTAGGCCGTTCTAGTTGTTCGTTTCGAGCATCAGAACTGCGAAAATTTTGAGTTTCTCAAGCGTTTCTTACCTCCAAACTGCCATATCTCGCGAACGGATTGACCAATCCGCAAAATTTCTGTTGCATCTGAAAGTAGAAACCCGCCCGATTACAACGGTATGCGTACTTTTACCCTAGGCCGTTCTAGTTATTCGTTTCGAGCATCAGAACTGCGAAAATTTTGAGTTTCTCAAGCGTTCCTTACCTCCAAACTGCCATATCAGGCGAACGGATTGACCAATCCGCAAAATTTCTGTTGCATCTGAGAGTAGAAACCCGCCCGATTACAACTGTATGCGTACTTTTCCCCTAGTCCGTTATAGTTATTCGTTTCGAGCATCAGAACTGTAAAAATTTTGAGTTTCTCAAGCGTTTCTTACCTCCAAACTGCCATATCTCGCGAACGGATTGACCAATCCGCAAAATTTCTGTTGCATCTGAAGGTAGAAACTCGCCCGATTACAACGGTATGCGTACTTTTCCCCTAGGCC
This sequence comes from Ptiloglossa arizonensis, assembly GCF_051014685.1. Lineage (NCBI taxonomy): Eukaryota > Metazoa > Arthropoda > Insecta > Hymenoptera > Colletidae > Ptiloglossa > Ptiloglossa arizonensis. Next base: position 877,550 of record NW_027478498.1, read on the forward strand.
GTTCTAGTTATTCGTTTCGAGCATCAGAACTGCGAAAATTTTGAGTTTCTCAAGCGTTTCTTACTTACAAACTGCCACATCTCGCGAACGGATTGACCAATCCGCAAAATTTCTGATGCATCTGAAAGCAGAAACTCGCCCGATTACAACGGTATGCGTACTTTTCCCCTAGGCCGCCCTAGTAATTCGTTTCGAGCATCAGAACTGCGAAAATTTTGAGTTTCTCAAGCGTTTCTTACTTCCAAACTGCCATATCTCGCGAACGGATTGACCAATCCGCAAAATTTCTGTTGCATCTGAAAGTAGAAACTAGCCCGATTACAACGGTATGCGTACTTTTCCCCTAGGCCGTTCTAGTTATTCGTTTCGAGCATCAGAACTGCGAAAATTTTGAGTTTCTCAAGCGTTTCTTACCTCCAAACTGCCATATCTCGCGAACGGATTGACCAATCCGCAAAATTTCTGTTGCATCTGAAAGTAGAAACTCGCCCGATTACAACGGTGTGCGTACTTTTCCCCTAGGCCGTTCTTGTTATTCGTTTCGAGCATCAGAACCGCGAAAATTTTGAGTTTCTCAAGCGTTTCTTACATCCAAACTGCCATATCTCGCGAACGGATTGACCAATCCGCAAAATTTCTGTTGCATCTGAAAGTGGAAACTCGCCCGATTACAACTGTATGCGTACTTTTCTCCGAGGCCGTTCTAGTTATGCTTGTCGAGCATCAGAACTGCGAAAATTTGAGTTTCTCAAGCGTTTCTTACCTCCAAACTGCCATATCTCGCGAACGGTTTGACCAATGCGCAAAATTTCTGTTGCATCTGAAAGTAGAAACTCGCCCGATTACAACGGTATGCGTACTTTTCCCCTAGGCCGTTCTAGTTATTCGTTTCGAGCATCAGAACTGCGAAAATTTTGAGTTTCTCAAGCGTTTCTTACCTCCAAACTGCCATATCTCGCGAACGGATTGACCAATCCGCAAAATTTCAGTTGCATCTGAAAGTAGAAACTCGCCCGATTACAACACTATGCGTACTTTTCCCCCAGTCCGTTCTAGTTATTCGTTTCGAGCATCAGAACTGCGAAAATTTGGAGTTTCTCAAGCGTTTCTTACCTCCAAACTGCCATATCTCGCGAACGAATTGACTAATCCGCAAAATTTCTGTTGCATCTGAAAGTAGAAACTCGCCCGATTACAACGGTATGCGTACTTTTCCCCTAGGCCGTTCTAGTTATGCTTGTCGAGCATCAGAACTGCGAAAATTTTGAGTTTCTCAAGCGTTTCTTACCTCCAAACTGCCATATCTCGCGAACGGATTGACCAATCCGCAAAATTTCTGTTGCATCTGAGAGTAGAAACCCGCCGATTACAACTGTATGCGTACTTTTCCCCTGGTCCGTTATAGTTATTCGTTTCGAGCATCAGAACTGCGAAAATTTTTAGTTTCTCAAGCATTTCTTACCTCCAAACTGCCATATCTCGCGAACGAATTGTCCAATCCGCAAAATTTCTGTTGCATCTGAAAGTAGAAACTCGCCCGATTACAACGGTATGCGTACTTTTCTCCTAGGCCGCCCTAGTTATTCGTTTCGAGCATCAGAACTGCGAAAATTTGAGTTTCTCAAGCGTTTCTTACCCCCAAACTGCCATATCTCGCGAACGGATTGACCAATCCGCAAAATTTCTGTTGCATCTGAAAGTAGTAACTCGCCCGATTACAACGGTATGTGTACTTTTCCCCTAGGCCGTTCTAGTTGTTCGTTTCGAGCATCAGAACTGCGAAAATTTTGAGTTTCTCAAGCGTTTCTTACCTCCAAACTGCCATATCTCGCGAACGGATTGACCAATCCGCAAAATTTCTGTTGCATCTGAAAGTAGAAACCCGCCCGATTACAACGGTATGCGTACTTTTACCCTAGGCCGTTCTAGTTATTCGTTTCGAGCATCAGAACTGCGAAAATTTTGAGTTTCTCAAGCGTTTCTTACCTCCAAACTGCCATATCTCGCGAACGGATTGACCAATCCGCAAAATTTCAGTTGCATCTGAAAGTAGAAACTCGCCCGATTACAACACTATGCGTACTT